>NC_141032.1:1520000-1532500 GCF_052040795.2 Danio rerio
CTGACTTCAGCATTGTTTTACAGAGCATGTTTAGCATGTTTCTTTCTCTGCAAGCATAGTATTTAGAGGAACATTCAGCAGCTTTAAATTGCTAGGATCAATATCAGTTTTAAATCAGTCAACCAATCAGAAGAATGTGGAGGCGGGGCAAAAGTTCCTAGCTAGTTTACAGAAGCAAAATGGCAGGACAATTGTTTTATCTGATGTTTTATTAATCCCTAAGCATTTTATTTACATTTTAGGTGCAAAAATCGTGAACTTTATCCATCTGATCTGTTGCTTTGTAACTTTGCACACCTTTTTCATGCTCAAACAGCAACGCTGCACACTAAAGAAAGCTGAAGGCGTGAAAAACCCACACAAAAGGAGCTCTTCTAAAGCTTGATCTTTTCCTCTGTTGAATAGTCGAGTGTCAATGTGTAGCCCTGACCCAGAAAACAAACATCACGTTTCTTCATGTCCTCCTGAAAGCTCCTCTTCCTCTTGTCAGGTGCTTCTCAAACATGTGCACCGAAGACCCAATTATGTGTTTTCAGCTTCTCATGACTGAAAGACAGACACAGAAGGAAGATTTATGGATCGTTTCTGTCTGAAAGGACTTGAGAAAATGAGCCCACAGTAATGGAGGATGGATGTAGGGGTGTCACGATTTCGATTTTTAATCGAAATCGATCGATATTTATGCCCAATTTCGATAATCGAATCAAAAAATAGAATCGTCGATGCTGCCACGCCCCCATGTCACGTCAGCTTGGCTTGCCAAGCGGGAAAAAACAGGCTTGTTGAAGTGCTTGTTAAACTGCAGACGCAGGAGACCCGTCGACAGAGCTTAAACCCTCTCCTCTTTCAATGAAGTCGCCGGTTTAAGCATTTTGGATTTCCAGTGAGTTATGTTGACAACGTTCCTGTTGTCGACAAAAAAAAAACACAGTTTTGCAAGCTCTGCTATGTACGTATAACGTACGGTTCGTCCGATAGACAACACCGGCATCGCGATCCTCCACCCGCCCCCGTTGCAAATCCGCTGGCGAAAAGTGCACACTCAGGCCCTGTTTACACTGTCTTTGTCTTCAAATGGCATTTTAGAACGACAACGATTTGACATCCACAGTGGCGTGTAGCATTTCTGAGCAGCCCTCCTTCCTCTCTACCTCTGAAAATGCACATCACGTGACCACACAGACACAGACGCACACACAGCCATGCGCTCGAGACAGCAGGTCCAGGCAGTCAGAGGACTGCTTCAATCTTTCACTCACTTGTACTTCGTCATTTTAGCGAACACCTCAGATACTGTTGGCTGGTTCCTGTTGGTTGTGCGTCTTTTTTACCGACGCCATTATAACGACACAGATCACTGCCTATTCACGAGTCCCGCAGAAACAGTGATTGACAGGTGGTAATTATGTGTGTGTCTTGCCTTTATTCATTTACTGTATGATTTGTTTATGGGTAAAACAAAGACCATGCAGGTCAGGTAGTTTAAACGGTAGGCTGCAAATAATTAATTGGTCATTAATTAATTAATTATTCATAATCGAAAATCGAATCGTGCCTTTAGAATCAAAAATGTAATCGAATCGAGAATTTGGAGAATCGTGACACCCTTAGTTCAAAGTGTGTCTCTTAAAGGGCTAGAAATGAACTTGATTTTGGCTATTTACTCTTCTTTGAGTGCTTAAAAACCTTTGAGTTTCTTTCTTCTAAATATTTCCCAAATGATGTTGAACAGATTCAGGAATTGTTCACAGTATTTCCTTTAATATTTGTTCTTCTGGAGAAAGTCTTATTTGTTTTATTTGGGCTAGAATAAAAGCAGTTCTTAATAGTTTTAAAGCCATTTTAAGGTCAATATTATTCGCCCCTTCAGCAATATTAGTGTTGGATTGTCTCCAGAACAAACCACTGTTATACAATGACTTGCCTAATTACCCTAACTTTACCCTAATTACCCTAGTGAAGCCTTTACATGACACTTTAAGCTGAACACTAGTCTAATATCCAGTCTAATATGATGTGCTGTCATCATGGCAAATATTAAATTAGTTATTAGATGAGTTATTAAATATGATTAGAAAACTCTTTATTAGCTTTTTATGTCTATGATAATTAAATTGTTCTTGACCCTGAATTAAAATGATAATTATGATTGGTTCCCCCCAAATAAGCATCAGTAAATCCCACTCGCAGCCTCTTCAGCATCATAAACGAGGACTTAATCTCATATAATCTGGTAGATCCGTCTGCAGGCTCTGCAATAATAACTTTTAAGTCTCTCTCAGGAAATTTCCATTGACTCTTGATTTGGGTCAGAGGAGTTTTCGGAGCAGTATCAGCTTCGCATTCAGTCAATCTGTCTGACAAACACAGCCGTGAGTCAAGCGCTTCAGCAGCCTGTTCTCCATCTGTGCCTTCACACCCGCCAAAGGAAAACCTCCATTCACACACTCCTCTGATCAGCGCAGAAAGACAAATAAGATTAAAGTCTCTCTTTCTAACCCACTTTCACTTCAGGCCTATCATTGGCTCGCTCTGGGTCATTCATAATGCGAGCTGATGGGATGCATTGATTCTTTTTGATTCATTCATTGTATATTTATTAATATTATTATTTTTGCACAGCTTTCTGGAATGATTGTTTCTGGTTACTCAGTCAAGGAATTTTTCACAATATTTCCTATAATATTTTTTCTTCTTATTTGTTTTATTTGGGCTAGAATAAAAGCAGTTTTTAATAGTTTTAAACCCATTTTAAGGTCAATATTATTCGCCCCTTCAGCAATATTAGTGTTGGACTGTCTCCAGAATAAACCACTGTTATACAATGACTTGCCTAATTACCCTAACTTTACCCTAATTACCCTAGTGAAGCCTTTACATGTCACTTTAAGCTGAATACTAGTCAGATATCTAGTCTAATATTATGTGCTGTCATCATGGTGAAAATAAAAGTTATTAGAAATGAGTTTTTTAAACCATCATGTTTAGAAAATTATGTTGGAAAAATAAATTATGAACTCATATGCACTGAAAAAAAATATTCAGGGATGATTCCTTGGATTTACTTTTTTCGTTAAGTGGCTGTAAACAGCTTATTTGGGCTGAATTTAAACAAACATTAAGCTGAATTTTATTAAATTTAATTTGTTTAAATTCAACACAAATAAATTGTTTGCAACAGTTTTGCAGACATCATTTTTTCGGTGTGTTCACTATAAAAATGCTGAGTTGTCCCAACTCAAATCGATTACGTTGATTTAATTGGAATGATTGTTTCTGGTTAGTCAATATATTACAAGGTATGTTATTCCAAGATAACAATTTATTAAACCTGATTGCTGAGATGTACCGAATTTTATTTTCGTCACGTTAAGTTTGCATTCAAAGCTTCTATTTAGATTATAGAATGACTGTTGTCATATTTTATGAAGTCAATACCCTTTACATTTGCATTTTTGTATGCATTTTTGACCATTGCAGCCATTTAAGGGAGAAATACTCATTTTAATTACATTTAATAGTGGCTTTCATCTACCTATTTTTTTATGGCCATTTTGGAATATTGCATAAAATATGCTTAATGGAAACACCAAGACAAATAAAAATACATGTGCATAATTAACTCTTCGAATAGAAAAGATGTGCATAAATTAAGATGGAAATGCATTTAGTTGATAAATCCCAGCATCAGTGATGTCATTTTTCACCATTTTTCAGGGACTTTGCAGCATTTGAAGAGATGCAGTCTATTGTTCTATTAATAATCCCTCCAGAACTGTCTTGAGCATGTCTGCGCTCCCGTCTCATGCCTCCAAAAGCCCCCACACTTAAGGTTTTGTCTAATTGTTTAGTTTAATGGCTTGTATCAGTGTAATAATCAGAATAATGTACATCCAGATGGTTGTTATTACAAAAAAAACACCCTTCAGTCTTAAAAAACAGCTCCTGATCAGGCTTTATTTCCTGAAAAACAATCGGCTGGATGTACATTATCCCTTACTTTGGATTCCACAAGCAAACAAGCACTGATTTTATTTTCACTCTGTAAAAATCGATTTGTGTTGGGACAACGTGAAGGAGTTAGGTTTGATTATTCGCAGATTTAAGTGCAACATGGTGTCAGATTGATTTTGTACCCCAAGTTCGGGGGACGTTGTGTTTTTTTTTTTTTTTTGGAAATGAAAATCGGAATGACGTCAGAAATCAATGTCCAATAACGTCTAATGATGTTGCAGCTTACGTTGTGTGGACGTTACCACTGTGACGTCTGTCAGACATTAGATTTTGGTTGCCATACCTGACAAATAAACGTCAGTATTTGACGTCAATATGACGTTGGTTTAAGATGTCGGCTCCACGTTGGATTTTAGTCACTTTCTAACAACCTGAAATCCACCAAACATCAGCGTCATGTCAACGCCGTTATTAAAACATTGTAATTAGATGCTGACGACCTAAATCCAACCCAATATCAGGGTTCAACGCTAAGGATTTTTTCAACTGGCCTGATTGGACCAGTGATTCAGATTTTTACTTGCCCTACCAAAATTTTCACTGGCCCCGCTAAAAAAAAAAAAAGAAAAAATAAGTTAATTGCTATTTATTAGCCACATATATTAAATAATGTGTCACGAAATAATATATGTGAATGCAGAATTTAAATGTTTGAAAAATGTTAAAATATTTAGCAGTAAAACATAGCAGTATGGAAAATGCGCAGGTATTTTATTCCAAAACAAAAGGTGGCTGACTTAAAAGTGATGGCAAACTATGGAAAACATCACTTAATTTACTTAATGTACTCATTTAAATGAAACAGACGTTTTCTTTTAGCCTCATAGTTTGATGTTACGGTTATGTTGCCGTCTATTTAAATTTAGTGACAAGGCAGCACTAGCCTGATCAGGCCAGCAACGATTCTGTCTACTGTCGCGAGCATCTCTCACGCTGGCCCTGGGCCATCGGGCAGTCCTTATTGTTGAGCCCTAAATATTAACATCTTATGACATTATGTGTCTGCTGGGTAACCACAGAGCCACAGTACCGCCTGTGCTGTTTCAGCTCACTTCAAATAAGTAGCTTGAGTAAATCTGCATCTGTAATGTTCTTGTTTTGTGTTTTTCAGCGTGACGGTGGCCATGAAGGGTCAATCTCGCTGGGATCTGCTGGAAAACCTGCAGGTTTATTATGCCGGAGCGGCTCTGATGGCCGTCGGTTCTCTGTTGGTCATCAGCAGTTTTCTGGCCCTCGGCGTCACAGGAACATTTCTGGGTAAAATCTTCATTAAATACCCCACAGTTAAATACAACTACAGATACACACTACTATTCAATTTTCAAGATACTAGTATTCAGCTTAAAGGGACATGTAAAGGCTTCACTAGGGTAATTAGGGTAAAGTTAGGGTAATTAGGCAAGTCATTGTATAACAGTGGTTTGTTCTGGAGACAATCCAACACTAATATTGCTGAAGGGGCCAATAATATTGATATATATAATTAAAACTGCTTTTATTCTAGCTGAAATAAAACAAATGAGACTTTCTCCAGAGGAAAAAATATTATACTGTGAAAATTTCCTGAATCTGTTCAACATCATTTGGGAAATATATAACAGGATGATTAATAATTTTGACTTCAACTGTATGTAAAAACTCACCTTTATGTTATATTTATACATTTTTATTGTATCACACTTACTCTACAGCGTCTTACACCACATATCAAGCAGAATATGAATGATTTTAGTTGCTAACCAGCTGAAGATTGGTCTCAAAATAAGTAAGCGCGTGTGTTTTTCAGCGCTCCATCCATATATATGAGGATATCAGTGTTAATCCTGCCGGTCTACAGGGCACGTAATGTTCTGTATGAATGCGCTCGCACATTGTGATTGTGAGATTCACACCTCCGCTGACACACACACTGACCTCAGATCAGTCCATCGCTTAAACAGCAAACAATCACAATCACAGACACAGAGAAAACGAAGAAGAAGAAAAGGTGAGATGTGGGTCAGGAGAGAAAACAGGGCAGATTTACTGGAGAATTTACAGTCGAGTACACACACACACACACACACACGTCGGCGGACTAAGAGATTAACTGTGCTTCTGCGGATACGTGAGTCATGCTGGATGCAGAAATAAAATGACAAATAATCAAATTAAATGATTTAAAGCAAGTAAATGAATAAATAGTTAAAGGGAAACATTATTAGCGCTCCTGCACTGAAAAATTATTTATGTGATTTACTATTTTCTTTAGGGTGAGTGCTTATAAACTATTTATCCGGGCTGAATTTAAACAAACAAGTGAAGTTGAACATTACTACATTTAATTTGTGTTTAAATTCAGCCCATAATAATTGTTTGTAACCACTTACCTTAAAATTTAGTTTAAAAAGTGCAGTGTTTGGTTCTCTTTCAATGAACTTTATAAATTTAATGAAATTATTTTCAATGTAATTTGTATTTCATTAAAAAAAATCAATATAATCTTTATTATGTCTTTTTAATTTTCAATATAATTATATATTTCAAAATCTGAAGAATGTATTCAAACTAGTTTCTTAATAAAAATATGTAAACAATTAAGTGAATCTAAAAAGCAAATATTAAAATAGTATATATGTACATTAGTATTAACTAATGTATCTACTGAAATATATTTGTTAAAAAATAATATAAAAAATAATAAAAATATAAAATAAAAAGTTGTGCCTAAAATAGATCAAATATGTAAAATAATAAGTGATCATGGTAAATTTGATTCTAATTGGTTTATTTAAAAAAACAAATAGTTTAAAAAGGGGTTTAAAGAGAAATAAAACATATTATTATAATAGTAGATCATTTAATTGGTATTAATTAAAGTATCTAATGAAACTGTAGAGAAACAAAACAAAGAAACGAATAAATGATTAAATGCACAGAGCAAATAATCAAATATAAATAAATAAATGAATTATTAAATGCACAGTGCTGCGAAGCAAACATAAACATGCTGGATGCAGAAATAAAATGACAAATAATCAAATAAAATGAAGTAAATTAATATACAGTTGAAGGCAAACATTATTAGCACTCCTGCACTGAAAAATTATTGATTTAATAGAGGTAATTAAGACACAGATGTGTCGTCTCATAACACTGCTGTAACTACTAGTGCTTTATCCAGGTCATCCCAAACAAAAGTCCAGCTTCATTTAGTGATCCAGTTCAAAACTAGACCATCTTTTGTAACCAGGAATATATGTAAGCGCTCATATCTAGGTTTTAACCCTATTTTCGCCTTTTTCTGTGACCCAGTTCTGGACAAAAGGTCTGCTGGTAACACACACCTGGCCGTCCGAGCTCCTGCCGCTGCTTCTCTTCAGGCTGATTTTTAGGAGAATGAACTCATCTGTTATATAAGCGTCAGGTAGAGCCTCCAATCGCTTTTATAAACGCAGAAAATAAAAGCCGCACAGCTGTTCTGAATGACAGATACAGTTCATTCATGAGCACAAAGAAACGGCAGAGTTATCACACATGAAAACGGTCGGCAGGTGGACGAGCAGCTCTGTGGAGTCAATCATTTATTTATTTACCTATTTGTTTGTTTGCGTGTTTGTTAGTAGAAATTCTGTGCCTTCAATCAATCAATCAATCAATCAATCAATCAATCAATCAATCAGTCAATCAGTCAATCAATCAATCAATCAATCAATCAATCAATCAATCAATCAATCAATCATTCAATAATTCAATCAATCATTCAATCAATCATTCAATCATTCATTTAATCAATTAATCAATCAATCATTCAATCATTCATTCAATCAATTAATCAATCAATCAACCAATCAATCAATCATTCAATCAATCAATCATTCAATAATTCAATCAATCAATTAATCAATCAATCATTCAATCAATAATTCAATCAATCAATCAGTCAATCAATCAATCAATCAGTCAATCAATCAATCAATCAATCAATCAATCAATTAATCAACCAATCAATCATTTAATAAATCAATCAATCATTCAATAATTCAATCAATCAATCAATCAATCATTCAATTAATCAGTCAGTCAATCAATCAATCAATCATTCATCAATCAATCAATCAATCAATCAACCAACCAATCAATCAATCAATCAATCAATTTATTTGTTTATTTATTAGTTTGGCTGTTAGTTAGTAGCAGCTCTGTGCATTCAATCATTTATTTCTTTCTTATATTAATACTAATTGATTTATCTACTATTGCAATACAACAATTAACTCTTGTATTCTTTTTCCCTTAAATAATTCTTAAACTATTTGTTTTTAAACCAAAAAGAATTAAATTCACCATGATAACTTATTATTTGACATATTTTTATTACTTTAAGAGCAACTTAGATTTTTATTTTTATTTTGAAATTTTGAATATAATCTGAAAATATGTAACAAAGATAATGTTGAATTTATGTCAAAATTCTTTGCCTAATTACCGTTTGTCATATATTTTACACTGTAAAATGAAAACTGTAAAATGTACAGTAAAAATGGCAGCTGTGGTTGCTGGAATTTAATTGTTAAAAATGTGGTAGGAATGTAAAATACATTTCTGCATTTTACAGTTTATTATTGTATTTTGTTTAAAAATTTTATCGTACACTGTAAAATAAATCTCTACAATTTTACAGTGATAAAAAAAACAGCAGCTGCGATTGCCGAAATTTAACCGGTAAAATCATGGTAGGAAGGTAAAATACATTTCTACATTTTACAGTAAATTACCGTATTTCAGTATTTTTTTTTTTGTCGTATACTGTAAAAAAATACAGTAAAAAATGGCAGCTGTTATTGCTGGAATTTAACTATTAAAAACATGGTATGAGTGTGAAATAAAATTCAATATTTACACTAAACTACTGTTTTTATTTTTTTTCGTTGTGTACTGTAAGTAAATCTGTGAAATTTTTACTAATGAACGACAGCCGCTGTTGTTGACAGAATTTAACTGGTAATATTTGGTAGGAACATGAAAGAAATGTCAAAATTGTGTGCTAAATTACTGTATTACATATTTACAATGTAAAATAATTGCTAAAATTTAATCATTAAAAATTTAATCATTAAAAACACAGTAATTTAAACAGTGTTGCAGTAATATATATATATATATATATATATATATATATATATATATATATATATATATATATATATATACATATATACATATATACATATACATATAATTATTATTATTATTATTATTTTTATTTATTTTTATTTTATTTTTTTTGTTTGTCGTAGACTGTAAAAAACAATGTGTAAACTTTACAGTAAAAAAAAAACAACAGCTGTGGGTTCTGGAATTGCTATACTAGTGGGGACATGTGGTCCCCACAACATAAGGAATACAAGGTATACACTCACACAGTTCTTGTGTCCTGTTTTCCTGTGAATAATTAATATTATTATGTAAACACAAACTTTTATTTTAAATGCAATTAATTCTTTTGACAGCACACACACACTTGTACAGCTATCTTTATGGGTACTTCCGATAGATGTATTGGTTTTTATTCTGTACAGACTGCAAATACTCTCCCTGTACCCCAAAACCCAAACCTTACAGGAAACAATCTGCCTTTTTAAATGTTCAAAATACAATATTATGTTTGATGTACAAGCCGTTTTCCTCATGGGGACCAAAAAACATGTCAAAATTTACTGGTACTGCTATACTTGTGAGGACATTTGGTCCCCCAACATTGGGAATACAAGGCACACACTCGCGCACGCTGTTCTTGCTTCGTGTTTCTCGTAATTAACTCACACAGGGATACCAAAGAAGGCTATTTATAATCTTGACACTGAATTTAGATACGCCGTGATGCTTTTCTCTCCTCCATATGTGAGAGTGTTCAGCAACAGACTGTCAAGCTCAAGCCCATAATTAGCTGCTTCCCTGGGGTTTATGTGTGAAAGATAAATATAGCATGCTCATATTAAGTCAGAATTATTAGCCCGCCAGTATATTATTTTCCCCAATTTCAGTTTACAGAGAGAAGATTTAGTTTTCAACACATTTCTAATCATAATAGTTTTAGTAACTGATTTCTATTCTCTTCCCCATGATGACAGCACATCATATTAGACTATATTAGACTAGTGTTCAGCTTAAAGTGACATGTAAAGGCTTCACTAGGGTAATTATGGTAAAGTTTGGGTAATTAGGAAAGTCATTGTATAACAGTGGGTTGTACTGGAGACAATCAAAAGCAAATATGGGTTAAGGGGGCTAATAATATTGACCTTAACATGCTTTATTGTTTTAACAGGGGATTATTTCGGCATCCTGATGGATCAGAAGGTGACTGGTTTCCCTTTTAATGTGATGGACAATCCCATGTACTGGGGCAGCACTGCAAACTACCTGGGCCTGGCATTAATGTGAGTCTGACCTCTGTTTACAGTTCACAGAAGTCACAGTTATTACATTTTTTAACTTTTTAAAATATTTCCTGAATGATGTTGAACAGATTCAGGAAGTTTTCACAGTATTTCCTGTAATAATGTTCTACTGGAGAAAGTCTTTATTTGGTTTATTTCAGCTAGAATAAAAGCAGTTTTTCATTTTTAAACCATTTTAAGGTCAAAATTATTAGCCCTCTTAAGCAATATTTTTTATTTTGCAAAAACGTTTTATTATTATTATTATTATTATTATTTTTAATTCATTTTATTTTGGAAAAACGTTTTATTATTATTATTATTATTATTATTATTTTGGTACAATGTAAATTATTTTTTATTTTATTATTATTAATATTATTATTATTATTATTTTATTTTTATTATTTTGGTACAATGTAAATTCTTTTTGTAATTTGTTATTATTATTATTATTATTATTATTATTATTATTATCTTTATTATTGTTGTTTCATTATATTAATTATATTAATATTATTAGTATTGTTGTTGTTGTTTCATTATATTATTATTATTATTATTATTATTATTATTTTGGTACAATGTAAATTATTTTTATTGTATTATTATTATTATTATTATTGTTGTTGTTGTTTCATTATATTATTATTATTATTATTATTATTATTATTATTATTGTTTCATTATATTAATATTATTAGTATTATTGTTGTTGTTTCATTATATTATTATTATTATTATTATTATTATTATTATTATTTTGGTACAATGTAAATTATTTTTATTGTATTATTATTATTATTATTATTATTATTATTATTATTATTATTATTATTATTATTATTATTATTATTGTTGTTGTTGTTGTTGTTGTTTCATTATATTATTATTATTATTATTAATAACATTATTTTAATTTTAGTACAATGTAATTTTTTTGGGGGGGGGGGACTTTTATCATTATTTAAAAATTACTTAAAAATTCATTCACTCATAGGTGAAACATAGTTTTTTATAGAGATCATTAATTGACTGAATAACTTTGGTTCAACTTTTATTATTTTACTAAAATCAAAGTGAAGTGGTACTATGTATTATGGTTTCCTCCATATACATCCTTCCACCAGCAGTGCATATTGCACACACAGTGTTTTAACACTATTAACAAAACCCAGCGTGATTACTTCAGTCCAAAGTACCAGCAGAATCTGCTAATGAGCTGTTATTTGATCATGGTGAGACGGAGCCAATGTTGTGTCGTTCTGCACGTCTGAACTATAAGCTCATTAATAAAGCAAATACAGCTCCTAAAATCCCCAGAACAAGCATCTCTGTCCCATCACAACTGCGTTATGCGGAGAGAAAGAGAGCAGACTGTCTGAGATTGAGCTACACAGATGTTATTTGCTGTTATTGGTGTTTCTCAGGAGTACATGTGCTGCTATTTCTGGATGCTCTTTCTGCTAAATAACAGGCGTCTCGAAGACAGAAAGATAGTTTGAACCAACTTTTATAAATGTCTGTAATGTGTTACTGCTAACCATTTTGTCGTTCTCAATATAAAATTCATCTTTTTAAAAATTGTATTTAATCTAAATGATTTATTGTGGTCAAGAAAAAAATACATTCACAAAAAATAAAATTAGTGTTTACTATGGACACCCCTAATTATTATTAGTTTTATTTGTTATTTTTTATTTCGGAAAAACATTATTATTATTATTATTATTATTATTATTATTATTTGTAGTAGTAGTAGTATTGTTAATATTGTTATTATTATTATTATTATTAATAGTAATGTTATTAATATTATTGTTATTATTATTATTATTATTATTATTATCGTGACTATTATTATTATTATCATTAATATATAAATGTTGATACAATGTAATTAAAAAAAAACGTTTTATTGTTATTATTAATATTATTATTAATATTATGATTAAAATTTTACATTTGGTACAAAGTAAAAAAAATTCGGAAAAAATTTATATTTTTATTATTATTTTAATTTTGACACAATGTAAATTTTTATTTTGTAAAAACTTTTTTATT
>NC_141032.1:1537500-1580000 GCF_052040795.2 Danio rerio
AAGAATGGACAGAATAATGGATCAAAAGAGATGGATTGCTAGATATAAGGATGGATGGATGGATATAAAGGTGGACAGATAAATAGATTAATTGAAAGATGGATGGTTTGCTAGATATAAAGATGGACGGACAGACGGATGGATGGATGGTTTGTTATATATATATATAAAGGTGCAGGGATGAATGGATTGATGGATGAAGGATAGACTAATCAATAGATAGATTGATGGGCAGAGAGATAAAAGGATGGATGGATTCATATAAAGGTGCATGGATGGATGGATGGATGGGTGAATTGATGTATGTTATGGTGCATGGATGTATGGAGGAAAGATGGACTCAGATAGATAAAACAATGGTTGCACTGATGATGGATGGATGGACTGGATTGATAGAATGATGGATGGTTTGGTGTATATAAAGGTGCGTGGATGAATGAATTGGTGCATAGGTGGATGAATGGATGGATGGAATAGGTTTCAATTTGCAGGAATGGATAGATTGATTAGAATGATGGATGAAAGGATGGATGTGCAGCAGATGATTGTTCTCCGTCAGCAGTTGGAGTGAGTCTCCGGCTGTGAAGTGTGTGTGATGATGTGGAGGTGTTGCAGCACCGCTGTTTATTTTCCAGCAGATCTACACAAGAGCTTGACACCAGTGAGGAGCCGCTGCAGCTGCACGCCTCAAACTTTAATGCATTCATTTATCTGTGTGCAGAGAGCCTCACGAGTGGACTTTAGAAAACTTCTGGTCACCTTGACAACAGTGACCGGGCCTGTTTGGTTGCTGGGCAACCACTGATGCAGCAAGTGGCCTGTGGTCTCCTAAACCTGAAGTGTTCAGCACTGTTTGTGTGTGTATGTGTATGTCTGTGTGTGTGTGTGTATGACTATGTGTGTGTGTTTTTTGTCACTTTTTAAAATCCTGCAGCAGCGCAGTGCGAGTCTGTGTGCGTCACACACTCCGCAGGGATGAAAGAGCGGGTTGCCAAGTATCCGTAGAGAGGGAATGTTGTACACGTGTAGCCCGTTGACCCTCACATGCGTGTGCCAGGGCTGTGCGGGCGCCTGTGCCAGCTTGTGTCCGTCTGTGTGTGTTTATTCTGCTCCACGTCACCACATGAGTCAGTTCACCTGCAGAACAATCAACATGAGCCGCTGCTGAACACTTATAATGAAAGGCTAATTGTTCAGTGAGTTTGTCCAGTCAGTGGCGTTCATGTTTACTGTGCGCAGCGCAGAGTGCAGCTCCTGTCAGGAATCAACAGGATCAATATTTTAATGAATACATTTAGGTGCAGAGTAAACAGAAGACTTGTATTAAACGGTTATGTACGATGCCTAGTTTATGGCATTTTTATAGTGCACAGCATAGACTGCTGCTCCTTTACACATGAACATTGATCAGACACACACACATTCACATACACACACACATACACACACAATACATACACACAAACATACACACATATACAACGTCTTAAAACTTACACATGCACACACACACCCATACACACACATATACAAACTCTACAAACTTACACACACACACATACACACAAACATACCCACACAATACATACACACACACATAAACATACAGACACACCAACATACACACATATACAACGTCTTAAATCTTACACATGCACACACACACACACACACACACACACACACACACACACAAACATAAAGACGCACAAACATACACACATACAATGTCTAAAATCTTACACATGCACACACACACACACACATTCACATACACACACACACACAAACATACACACAAATACAACGTCTTAAAACTTACACATGCATGCACACACACACACACACATAAACATACAGACACACCAACATACACACATATACAACGTCTTAAATCTTACACATGCACACACACACACACACACACACACACACACACACAAACATAAAGACGCACAAACATACACACATACAATGTCTAAAATCTTACACATGCACACACACACACACACATTCACATACACACACACACACAAACATACACACAAATACAACGTCTTAAAACTTACACATGCATGCACACACACACACACACATAAACATACAGACACACCAACATACACACATATACAACGTCTTAAATCTTACACATGCACACACACACACACACACACACACACACACACACACAAACATAAAGACGCACAAACATACACACATACAATGTCTAAAATCTTACACATGCACACACACACACACACATTCACATACACACACACACACAAACATACACACAAATACAACGTCTTAAAACTTACACATGCATGCACACACACACACACACACACACACACACACCCATACACACACATATACAAACTCTTCAAACTTACACACACACATACACACAAACATACCCACACAATACATACACACACACATAAACATACAGACACACAAACATACACACATATACAACGTCTTAAATCTTACACATGCACACACACACACACACATAAACATACAGACGCACAAACATACACACATATACAACGTCTAAAAACTTACACATGCATACACACACACACACATACACATACACACACACACACAAACATACACATATACAACGTCTTAAAACTTACACATGCACACACACACACACACACACACCCATACACACACATATACAAACTCTACAAACTTATACACACAAACATACCCACACAATACATACACACACACATAAACATACAGACACACAAACATACACACATATACAACGTCTTAAATCTTACACATGCACACACACACATACACACACACAAACATACAGACGCACAAACATACACACATACAACGTCTAAAATCTTACACATGCACACACACACACACACACACACACACACACACACACACACACACACACACACAAACATACAGACGCACAAACATACACACATACAACGTCTAAAATCTTACACATGCACACACACACACACACACACAAACATACAGACGCACAAACATACACACACTTACAACGTCTAAGAACTTACACATGCGCACACACACACAAACCTACAAACGCACAAACATACACACATATACAACGTCTAAAAACTTACACATGCACACACACACACACACAAATTTACAAACTCTACAAACTTACACACACACTCACACATACACATTCACATACACACAAACATACCCACACAATACATACACATACACACACACACACACACACACACACAAACCTACAGACGCACAAACATACACACATATACAAACGCTACAAACTTACACACACACACACACACACATACAGAAAAACACGCTGACACAAACACACACACACATATATGCAGATACACACACACATAAACATCCACTTCCCTCTATACATACAAGCATACACACACCAACACATACACATACACACTCACCCTTCCACAAACAGACACATACACCCCCCCACACACACACACACACATATAAACATACTCATACAAAAACACACACACACACACACACACACACACACCACACACACACATAAACATACTCATACAAGCATACAAACACACACACATTAATGTTTTCCAAGCCCCCGTTCATGTTGTCTAACCTCTTGCTCAGGATGATCCACGTAGGCAGCACGCCAACACATGACACACACACTCTTTAAAGACCAGCTTTAATGACACACACACTCTTAAAAGACCCTGTTCCTGCTTCACACACCGCTTCAGCTGCTGCCTCTCATCTTCCCATTCACTCTCTGTACATCCTCTGACCACAGCTCCGGCTCCTCTGCAGATCATTAGGGATGTCCAGATCCGATCATGTGATTCGAAATCGGGCCCGATCACACAGTTTCAGACTCAGAATCAGACGTTACCTCCCAATCAGAACTCCAATATATATATATATACTGTATAAAGATAAAGAGCAGATTCGGATCTGTACTGTAACCTCTAGCGCAGGGGTGTCAAACTCAATTCCTGGAGGGCCGCAGCCCTGCACAGTTTAGTTCCAACCCTGCTCCAACACACTTACCTGTAGGTTTCAAACAAGCCTGAAGGACTCAATTAGTTTGATCAGGTGTGTTTAATTAGGGTTGGAACTAAACTGTGCAGAGCTGCGGCCCTCCAGGAACTGAGTTTGACACCTGTGCTCTAATGGGTGATTTCAGCAGACGCAGGGCTCTTACACCTTTTCCAATGTGAAATTTAAGTGCTTTTCAACTCTTTCCAGGTGCATTTTCAAACTGTCCCAGCATTTTACAGCTGTGGTAAAAGACATATTTGCATGCACACACTTCTTCAAATTAAATAAGATGCTATTTGTAACAATAATTTATAGTACAGCATAGCATTTCACTTTCCGGTGATCATCTACTCTTCCCTCTTCTCTGAATTTCTGGTTTTGAATTTTAGGATATTGAATTCGATGCTCCGAATTTCTCAATCTTAAACTTCTTAAACTGTATTTTTACGAAGCCAAGATCTGCAATCTATGAATTCAGAACCACAAAAAATCTTAAGTTTAGAAATACATCTATGAAAATCAGACTTTTGTTTTAACCAGTTAAACTCTGCTGCTATTTTAGGATTTCCGCCTGGATTTTGCCTAGCCAAATTTAAAAGCTTCCCAAATCCACATGCAGAGGTGTAAATGCAAAAATGTGGCATCATTTTAAATAAAACACTTTAAATTTTCATAAAACACTGTTGAAAGTGTTTAAAATATCTGTAGATGTCGTCTGTGTTATAATAAACACCTAATAAAAGAGGTGCTTTTTGTATATTTTTTTATGAACTCAAATGTGAAAGTGTCTCTTTTAGGTTGTGTGTGGTCTAGCGTGCTGTAATTAATGTTGGTGGTTCCTGCACATGTCTGTAATCATAGGAAAAAAGAAAAATGTCTCCATCATAATCTATGCAGAAGTTATTGTATTCCAACTGATGAGAGGTGCTGTACAAGCCACAGGAGCGATCATTGTGTTCATATTTCACTATTCTTCTGTTTGATCAAACATAATTCACTGTGTTTGGAGCACGTCAGACATATAAAAGGATTACTTATGCACATCAGCTCAAAAACAGAGAAGTGCACAGCATAAGGTGAGAGATGACAGCTGTCTGTGCTATCTGGGGCTGCTTATTGATCATAAATGTATTGTTTTCACTTCTGCGTCATGGAAACACCGCGATTCATTCAGCAACTGTTTAATGTGTGAATATAAATCAGTAAAATGAATGCTAGAACCGTATGAGCACAAGCAAGAGCTTTCATTTGAGCTATAACTTGTACATGTGTCATATGAAAAAAATGAAAATGAACCAATGTTCAACACCCAGCTCGGGTCTCCAAAATACTGTGTATTTAAGTGTAAATAACTTTTGTACAGTAGAATAAAAACCAAAGTGATGCACATGTGCATGAAATATAGATTCTACACTTTCAAACGAAACCACTTACAGGGGTCTGGTGCAATGCTAGCCCTTTAACTCTTAAAGGGAAAGTCGATGACGTCACAGACCCGGTACCGGGTCCGCAGAGTTTAACTGGTAAATTTCAGATATTCAATGTTCAAGTTAAAAAAATGCAAATTCATAACATGTTTTATGGCATATAAATATTCAATTTTGTTAGATTATAATTGGTTATAACTCAAATTAGCACAATTCAAATTAAGATTGTTTTGGCATAATATTAGCTCCATAGTTTCCCAGCACTGGGTTGTGGCTGGAAGGGCTGTGTAAAACCTTTGCTGAAATAGTTGGTGGTTCATTCTGCTGTGGTGTTCCCTGATGAATAAAGGGACTAAGCCGAAGGAACATGAATGAATAAATGGCAACACCTTAGTTAAGATCCTATTGACAAACCATTAACTAACACTACTAGCTTCATAAACTACTAGTTAGTAGACAGTAATAAGTTAATAATTAGGATTATTGTGACTTAAACAAAAGTGTTACCTAATTCTAGAAATTAATGCTCATCTACACTCATTTCCAAATGTCTAAAAGGGAACATAACTGTATTTCTAGAAAGTAATAATCAAAAAAATCGGTGACGCACTGTCATACGCAACAGCTTTTATTCTATCAAACGGCGGTTTTCTGTAATCTGTTCCCATCAGTGGCTCCTTTCACACCCTTTCAAAAGCAGACTGCACTTCTGGATTGATTGTGAATGTGATTTTAACATAACAGCATCGAGTTAAGCACTGAATGAGGAGCTCAGCAAGAGATGGACGTTATTACGTGCCATTCTCCACAACTTTACACGCTTAAGATCTCAATTACATCTTCAAAAAGCCGACGTGCATGAAAAATTCCATTTCCATTAAGTTACATGCTGTCGTCATCCGGCGGGTCAGAATGTAACGGCCGCACTGTTATATGGTTATTTCACAGATAAATGCAAGAGATTGAGAGGGAATGAATGATGTATTGTGTTTCGGTCAGAGAAACAGATTGACTTTTGGGACGTCAAACAAACCAGGAGTCAGGTTATGTGTGCTGAAATGCATTGTGGGGCTTTTATGCAATAGATGACATGTTATGGCCTAACCCATATACAGATTTGACTCAATATATTCACCAATATTTACATGTTACATCTTATATATATATGTATGTATGTATGTATATATATATATATATATATATATATATATATATATATATATATATATATATATATATATATATATATATATATATATGTATATATATATATATATATATATATATATATATATATATTTAGTATGAATGTATGTATGTATATATATATATATATATATATATATATATATATATTTAGTATGAATGTATGTATGTATATATATATGTATATATATATATATATATATATATATATATATATTTAGTGTGAATGTATGTATGTATATATATATATATATATATATATATATATTTAGTATGAATGTATGTATGTATATATATATATATATATATATATATATATATATATATATATTTAGTATGAATGTATGTATGTATGTATGTATGTATATATATATATGTATATATATTGTATGTATGTATGTATGTATGTATGTATGTATGTATATATATATATATATATATATATATATATATATATATATATATAAACACAAAATATTCATTCATTTCTGGGGGGTGAGGGTTGTTTGAGTGCACAAACAGCATAATAGTGTTCAAAGATGCCAGCTAAGTGTTAAAACATGCTGGAAACATTTTAACAGCATGCAAATTCATCCTAGTATCTTGTTAAAACAACTTTGTCATGTTAAACTACTGTATGGTAATGTTAATTCATGCTAACAAATGCTAATATACGTTAGAAATGTGTTAACCATTCTAGAAACATGTAAACAACATGCTAATTCATGGCTACTTGTGTTAAAACATACTAAAATCATGTTAAAGTGTACAACAAATCATGTGAGATGTTCGCCAAGCGTTAAAACACGTCATAAATAGGCTACACATGCTGATGTGTTTTAGCAGCATGTTAAAACATGCAGAAAAGTCCTGGCAACATGCTAATTCATCCTATTATCTTGTTTAAACAGCTGTCATGTTAAACTACTATATGGTAATGTAATTCATGCTACCAACATGTTAATTTAAGCTAGCAATGTGTTATTCATTCTAGAAACATGTAAACAACATGCTAATTCATGGCTTCTTGTGGTAAAACATACTAAAAGCTTGTTAAAGTGTAAAACAAATGTAAAAATAACAAAGACTAAAAGCCAGGTGTTAAAACATGTCAGAAATATGCTACACATGCTAATGTGTGTTAGCAACATGTAAAACATGCAGAAACATTCTAGCAAATTGCACATTCATTCTAGCATCTTGTTAAAACAAATTTGTCATGTTAAACCACTGTATGTTAATGTTAATTCATGCTAACAAAATGTTGATTTGAGCTAGAAACATTTAAACAACCTGCTAATTCATGGCGACTTGTGTTAAAACATACTAAAGCATGGTAAAGTCTAAAACAAATGTTGTAAGATGTTAGCCAACATGTTAACAACATTAAAAGCCAAGTGTTAAAACATGTCAGAAATATGCTACACATGCTAATGTGTATTAGCAGCATGTTAAAACATGCAGAAAAGTCCTAGCAACATGCAAATTCATCCTAGCATCTTGCTAAAACAACTTTTTTATGTTAAACTACTGTATGGTAATGTTAATTCATGCTAACAAAGTGTTAATTTAAGCTAGAAATGTGTTAATCATTCTAGAAACATGTAAACAACATGCTAATGTATAGCTACTTGTGTTAAAACATACTAAAAGCATAGTAAACCACATGTTAAAAGATGTTAGCCAACATGTAAACAACATGCTAATTTGTAGGTACAATTGTTAAAACATACTAAAAGCATGGTAAAGTGTTCAACAAATGTTGTAATATGTTAGCCAACATGTTAACAACATGAAAATCCAAGTCTTAACAAAACATGCCAGAAATATACTACACATGCTCATGTGTATTAGCAGTGTGTTAAAACATGCAGAAACATGTAGGAACATGTGAATTCACCCTTGCATCTTATTAAAAATGTTAGCCAACATGTTAACAACAATGAAACTCAAATGTGCTGTGGTAAAACATGTCAGAAAGATGCTACACGTTAATATGTTAGCAGCATGTTAAAACATGCGGAAAAGTCCTAGCAACATGCAAATTCACCCTCACATCTTATTAAAAAAACTTTTAAGTTAAATTACTGTATGTTAATGTTGATTTATGCCAGCAACATGCTAATTTAAGCTAGAAATGTGTTAACTATTATAGAAACATAATAACAACATGCTAATTAGTAGTTACTAGTAGTAAAACATGCTAAAAGCATGGTAAAGTGTACAACAAATGTTGGAAGATAGCCAAAATGTTTACAACATGGAAAGCCAAGTTTGCCGTGTTAAAACATGTCAGAAATATGATACACATGCTAATATGTTAGCAGCAGCATGTTAAAACATGCGGAAAAGCAATAGCAACATGCAAATTCACTATTGCATCTTATTTAAACAACTTTTAAGTTAAATTACTGTATGTTAATGTTGATTCATGCCAGCAACATGCTAATTTAAGCTAGAAATGTGTTAACTATTATAGAAACACGATAACAACATGCTAATTAGTAGTTACTAGTGGTAAAACATGCTAAAAGCATGGTAAACTGTACAACAAATGTTGGAAGATAGCCAAAATGTTAACAACATTGAAAGCCAAGTTTGCCGTGTTAAAACATGTCAGAAATATGCTACACATGCTAATATGTTAGCAGCAGCATGTTAAAACATGCGGAAAAGTCCTAGCAACATGCAAATTCACCATCGCATCTTATTAAAACAACTTTTAAGTTAAATTACTGTATGTTAATGTTGATTCATGCCAGCAACATGCTAATTTAAGCTAGAAATGTGTTAACTATTATAGAAACATGATAACAACATGCTAATTAGTAGTTACTAGTGGTAAAACATGCTGAAAGCATGGTAAACTGTACAACAAATGTTGAAAGATAGCCAACATGTTAACAACATATAAAGCCAAGTGTTGAAACATGCAGAAAAGTCCTAGCAACATGCAAATTCATACTAGCATCTTGTTAAAACATGTTTGTCATGCAAAACTACTCATGCATGCTTAGCAGAATCATGCTAGCAACCTGTTTTAAACCTTTTGAAGTAAGTTAAATCGTACTTTATTTCCTCTTAACCTTTAAAATCATCAAGCTGTTGCAAACATTCAGCAAAGGCTTCCGCAAGTCAACAAACTTTATCTAGTAGGCAATTATAAGGCTAGCAATTAAATATTAAAGAGCAGAACACTATTCAGCAGTGATTCAGCAGCAAGAACTGAAACACTCGAACAACAGTGATTATAATAAGGTCAGTGACTGCATTTGAATAATTAATGAGACTTACATTCACAGCTGGAAATTAAGAGCGAACAGGACTCATTTTCTCTGCCGCTCAGACTGACGCTTGCCCTAATGGAGAGCTAACATTTTCAGGAGAACAGATGTATTATATTCATGCGACCTTTTATTTAACTCATATCCAATGCAACGAAACGCATGATGGAAGCTTCTGGGAAGCATTTATTTAATACGGATCATTTCATAATAGCAGTGGAGTTCATCAGTTGTCCTGCACGGACGCCAGATTTGACTCGTTTGTCTCATTTGACTCATTTGATTCAATCTCCTTCGGTCTGTTTTAATTAAAAATAAAACCTCTGAGCGCAGTCAAACTTGATGTAGACACGCACATTTCCAAAAGCACAGCCTTCATGGCAATCAATAGTACTGGCAGCTCGGTCTTGACCTGAATATAGACTCTCTGAGGGAATAATGGGCTGGAGGAAAACTGGGTTAATACCAATTTTAAGGAGAAGTTTTGACATTATTTAGTGGTTACAAACCCAAATGACGTCCATAAAAGAGATCCATATCCAGTCGAGGTCAGAATTATTCGCCCTACTGCATTATTAGCCCCCCTTTATATTTTTATTCTCAATTTCTGTTTAACGGAGAGGTTATTTTAACATATTTGTAATTATAATAGTTTTAATTGCTCATTTCTAATAACTGATTTATTTGCCATGATGACAGCACACAATAGTAGACTAGATATTTGACTAGTATTCAGCTTAAAGTGACATGTAAAGGCTTCACTAGGGTAATTAGGGTAAAGTTAGGGTAATTAGGCAAGTCATTGTATAACAGTGGTTTGTTCTGGAGACAATCCAACACTATTATAGCTTAAGGGGGCGAATAATATTGACCTTAAAATGGGTTTTAAACAAATAAGAACTGCTTTTATTCTTATTTAATTTACTGTATGTTAATGTTGAACATGCTAATTTAAGCTAAAACATGCTTTAAAACATGTCAGAAATATGCTACACATGCTAATATGTTAGCAGCATGTTAAAACATGCCGAAGAGTCCTAGCAACATGCAAATTCACCCTCGCATCACAACTTTTAAGTCAAATTACTGTATAATAATGTTGATTCATGTTACCAACATGCTAATTTAAGCTAGAAATGTGTTAACCATTATAGAAACATGTTAACAACATGCTAATTAGTAGTTACTAGTGGTAAAACATACTAAAAGCATGGTAAACTGTACAACAAATGTTGTAAGGTGTTAGCCAATATGTTAACATTAAAACCCAAATATACCATGTTAAAACATGTCAGAAAAATGCTACAAATGCTAATATGTTAGCAGCATGTTAAAACATGCGAAAAAGTCCTAGCAACATGCAAATTCATCCTCGCATCTTATTAAAACAACTTTTAAGTTAAATTACTGTATGATAATGTTGATTCATGCCAGCAACATGCTAATTTAAGCTAGAAATGTGTTAACTATTATAGAAACATAATAACAACATGCTAATTAGTAGTTACCAGTGGTAAAACATGTTAAAATTATGGTAAAGTGTACAACAAATGTTGGAAGATAGCCAAAATGTTAACAACATTGGAAGCCAAGTTTGCCGTGTTAAAACATGTCAGAAATATGCTACATATGCTAATATGTTAGCAGCAGCATGTTAAAACATGCAAAAAAGTCCTAGCAACATGCAAATTCACCCTCACATCTTATTAAAAAAAACTTTTAAGTTAAATTACTTGATGTTAATGTTGATTTATGCCAGCAACATGCTAATTTAAGCTAGAAATGTGTTAACCATTATAGAAACATGTTAACAACATGCTAATTAGTAGTTACTAGTGGTAAAACATACTAAAAGCATGGTAAACTGTACAACAAATGTTGTAAGGTGTTAGCCAATATGTTAACAACATTAAAACCCAAATATGCCATGTTAAAACATGTCAGAAAAATGCTACAAATGCTAATATGTTAGCAGCATGTTAAAACATGCGAAAAAGTCCTAGCAACATGCAAATTCATCCTCGCATCTTATTAAAACAACTTTTAAGTTAAATTACTGTATGATAATGTTGATTCATGCCAGCAACATGCTAATTTAAGCTAGAAATGTGTTAACTATTATAGAAACATAATAACAACATGCTAATTAGTAGTTACCAGTGGTAAAACATGTTAAAATTATGGTAAAGTGTACAACAAATGTTGGAAGATAGCAAAAATGTTAACAACATTGGAAGCCAAGTTTGCCGTGTTAAAACATGTCAGAAATATGCTACATATGCTAATATGTTAGCAGCAGCATGTTAAAACATGCAAAAAAGTCCTAGCAACATGCAAATTCACCCTCACATCTTATTTAAACAACTTTTAAGTTAAATTACTTGATGTTAATGTTGATTCATGCCAGCAACATGCTAATTTAAGCTAGAAATGTGTTAACCATTAAAGAAACATGACATAGGAAATACTGTGAACAATTCCTGAATCTGTTCAACATCATTTGGGAATTATTTAAAAAGAAAGTGATATATATTTATTATATTTGTATGATACTTCTGAACTTCGGATGAAGTTCAAATTACATACATTTAAATTCTCATGTTTATAAAAAAATATACTACAGTCATGTATAGTAAATATAGGGCTCTATTTTAATGATCTAGGTGCAAAGTCTAAAGCACATAGAATTAACTATAGAGAGCTGATAGCTATTGTAGTGTACTTTAGTTTTTATTTCAGTAAACTGTGGTACTGTATATAATAACCCCAATAGTTGTAGAAAAGTACATAATTGGGTCCGCTGGCATTTCTGTGTGGAGTTTGCATGTTCTCCTTGTGTTGGCGTGGGTTTCCTCGAGGTTGTATGGTTTCCCCCACAAGTCCAAACACATGGACTATAGGGGGATTGATGAACTCAATTGGCCATTGTGTATGAGGGTGTCTGTGTGTGTGTGTGAATGAGTGTGTGGGTGTTTTCCAGTATTGGGTTGCAGCTGGAAGTATTTGCTGCTGGAATAGTTAGCAGTTCATTCCACTGTGGCGACCCCTGATGAATAAAGGGACTATGAAATGAATAAAGATTGTGATTCTGACAAATTCAAGTGTTTATTAATCTGTTTTTTATTTTAGTATGCTGTATTCTTTATTTTCAATAAATCTCGTGCATTTTAACTATTTGAGTAATATTCTTCAAATGTTAATTGTTCAGAAAGTATAACCGTAATAAAAGCTATTGTGTACATGATAAATGATGAGGTTAAGCAATTTGAATTATGATTATTTAAATAAATCATATAGATGCAAATAGGTGATAAATGTCACCAGTTTCACATCAGATAACTGACAATTATGCATTAGATTATGTTCATTCATTTATTTGTGCTAATGTAACAGTAATCCACCGACATATTATGCAATGTTCATTTTCTTACTCAATTTTACAAACTGGAAGGGCATCCACTGTGTAAATACGGACAGGTCGCTCCACCCCTCCCCCATCCCTCCTTCCCCACCCACCCAGGACAGTTTTAGATGGCTCTTCCCCTCGACTACTTACCAGGGGGCCACGTCGATAATCCGTGCAGGAAGGGCCCCCGCATTTTGCGCTACGCCACTGTGTAAAACATATGCTGGAATAGTTGGTGGTTCATTCCGCTGTGTAAAATAGAGACTAAGCCGAAGGAAAATGCATGCATGAATGATACACACTTATTTTCCTCTCAGTGTAATTGCTTGCATTGTAGTGATCCGCTCAAAATTCAACATCATGAGAGTTCTGAGATGTTTTATTTTCCTCATAAGGCTTATGAAATGTGTTTTTCAGCATTTAAATATAATCTTCTATGATTCCTATGTGGACTGACCTCATTCTTGGATGCTAATATACGGACAGTGTTCGGAGAAGAGCCTTATAGGCACACTCACTGTAAAATAACTACTGAAATTGCTGGAATTGTCCTCCTGATTGTGTTAGCGCTCATGCGTAACATTGGTCCTTGTGCATCACCACAGGCTGGACAGTGGAAGTAGGTTAATGGGATTCTGCTGTGTGGGATCTGTGCCGTGAAGGAAAACAGGCTTCATTTGACTTTTAAAAACTTTTCAGGCTGGATTTCAGAGCTGATTTCGGAGGCATCGTGTGTGAGATTTTGTAAAATTTAAATTAATTAGTTATATGTGCTGTATTTTATTACTGACACGCATACATTTATGCAGCAGATATTTCCCAAGTGCAGTTTGCTTTTTTCCTCAGTATTTGCTATTTTATTTTTCATCTGAAGAACGTTTTCTTTCATTTAGTTTAGCTGTAATAAATACAAATAATATAATTAATTTAAAATATTAATTTTATATATATATATATATATATATATATATATATATATATATATATATATAAATATATATAATATTATTATTATTATTAATATTATTATTATTATTATTATTATTATCATATATAATATTTATTAGGTACACCTATCCAACTGCTCGTTAACAAAAATTTCTAACCAGCCAATCACATGGCAGCAGCTCAATGCATTTAGGCATGTAGACATGGTCAAGAGGATCTGCTGCAGTTCAGAGCGAGCATCAGAATAGGGAAGAAAGGGGATTTACGAGACTTTGAGCGTGGCATGGTTGTTGCTGCCAGACGGGCTGCTCTGAGTATTTCAGAAACTGCTGATCTACTGGGATTTTCACGCACAATCATCTCTAGGCTTTACAGAGAATGCTCCGACAAAGAGGAAATATCCAGTGAGCGGCAGTTCTGTGAGCACAAGCGCCTTGTTAATGGCAGAGGTCAGAGGAGACCTTTTTGCTGTGAGGCCACAATGCTAACCAATGAGCCACCGTGCCGCCTGATTAATATCTGTTTAATTTATTTATGTTTTTGTCTCATTTGTGTCACAAATTCTAGTTTTAAAAATAAATCTATATAATTCATTGGTGTTTAAGTATTATGTAACACTAATAGATATCAAACATTTTATTGATCAAATAATGCATGACGAGGTTATAACATTAAGATTTGATAGCCAGTAATTATATTTTCTGCCTTCAGCTTCTGTTTGCATATTAAAAAAGTATATCTTTGCTCAAATAGCTGCGTTTCCTCGGGCAGGATTGTTGAAAGCATCAGGATACACATTAACCGTGGGCTGTAAGAGGCTCTCTCCTCTTTCTTTTCACTAAAGCTTGTGAATGCAGCTGAACAAATAAAAGAACATGATCTCCAGTCAAGCTGTACATGCGGACGGATGATTAGCACAGAAAATTAACTCAGCACAGCGTGTTCATAAACCCATCCACAAACACTGCAGACCGATCCGATCACTAGGACTGCTTGTTCACACTAATGCAAATATAAACATGCTAAAACATGCCAGCAATGTGTTAAATCCTGCTTAAAATATCTTAAATGACGCGACCTTTGTGTGCTAAAACATTTTTAAAAGATGCTAAATTTGTTAAAACATGCTAGTAGCATCATCTAAGAATGATGCTATTGTAGCAACATGATAAATATGATAGGAGTGTGCTAAAACATTGTGGAAACATGTTATAATGCTAAAAGTGTGGTAAAGTAGTATTATAAAACACGCTATATAATGTAGCAATGGGCTAAATGATGTTTTTCAAAGCATAAAGTAATACCCAAAACATGTTTAATAATGTGAATGATGTATTTAACCATGCCAAAAACATGCTAATTTGTGTTAGCCATCATTCTAGCAACATGATAAATATGTTATGGTTTTGCTAAATGATGGGAGAAACATGCTATAATGCTAACAATGTGGTAAAACAGTGTTATAAAACATGCTGCATAATGTAGCAATGTGCTAAATGATGTTGAAAAGATGTTGCTAGAATCATGCTAAAAATGTAAGCCATGTACTAATGATGCAACAAAATGTGGTAGATCTTGTTGGAAATGTTAAATCATTTTAACCGTGTACTAAAACATTTTAAAGCCTGTTAATGATGTAAGCATTGTTACAAACATACAAAATCATGCTAACCCTGTACATGAACATACCAAAAACATGCTACATTAAATGATGTTACAAAGCATAAAATAATACCCAAAACATGTTTAATAATGTGAAGGATGTATTTAACCATGCCAAAAACATGCTAATTTGTGTTAGCCATCATTCTAGTGTAGCAGTGTAGTATAACAGTATTATAATTGTGTTACAAACATGCTACATAATGTAGTTATGTGCTAAATGATAATACAAAGCATAAAAAAATACTAAAAAAATGTTAATAATATGATGTATTTAAACATGCTATAAACATGCTAAATCATGTTAAAAAGCTTGCCATGTACCTAACATGCTAAACCATTATAAAACCTGTTAGTGATGTAAGTATTGTTCAAAACATACTAGATTATGCTGACCATGTACTTAACCATGCCAAAAACATGCTACATTGTGTTAGCCATCATTTTAGAAAAATGATAAATATGTTAGCAGAGTGCTAAATCATGGTGGAAACATGTTATAATGTTAGCAGTGTGGTAAAACAGTATTGTAAACATGTTACAAACATGCTACATAATGTAGCAATGTACTAAATGACAAAGCATAAAATAATACTGAAAACATATTTAATGCACATAATGCATTAAAAACATACTATAATGATGCTTAAATGTAAGCCATGTATATAATATCCAAGCAAATGTGGTAGATCTTGTTGTAAACATGTTTAATTATTTAGCTATGTATTAAAACATGCTAAAAAGCTAGAAAACCTGTTAGTGATATAAATATTGCTTCAAACATACTAAATTATGCTAACCACGTACCTAATTGTGTCAAAAACGTGCTACATTGTGTCATCCATCACTCTAAAAACATGATAAATATGTTAGCAGTGTGCTAAAACATGGGAGAAACATGTTATAATGCTAACAGTGTGTAAAATAGTATTCTACATCATTTTAGAAACACGCTAGATAATGTAGCAATGTACTAAATAATGACAAAATAATGCTAAAAACATGCAAAATAATGATGAAACATGCTTTATCATTCTTTAAAAAGGTTAGCGATGTACTTAAGATGCAAGCAAATGTGGTAGATCTTGTTGGAAAGTTAAATCATTTTAGCCATGTACTAAAACATGCTAAAACATTATAAAAGCTGTAAATGATGTAAGTATTGTTACATACAAAATCATGGTAACCATGTACATGAACATGCAAAAACATGCTGAATTTAGCCATGTATTAAAACATGCTAAAAAGCTAAAAAACATGTTAGTGATATAAATATTGTTAAAACATAGTAAACCATGCTAACCATGTACTTAACCATGCCACAAACATGCTAAATTTTGTTAGCCATCATTCTGGACATAAGATAAACATGTTAACAGTGTGCTAGATCATGGTAAAATAATGTTAGCAGTGTGGTATATCGTCTAGCCTTGTACTAACACACAAGATGTTACTTTTGTGTGAAATAATGATAAAAATGTGTGAATGATGTTCTTAAACATGCTAGAAAACATGCTTAATAATGCTAAAACTGGTTAACCATGTACTTAACATGCTAGCAACGTGATGGAAGCTTTAAATAATTTTAGCTATGTAGTAAAACATGCTTAAACACTCTAAAATCTACACACGATGTGTTAAGTACTGTGTAAAAAAACAACATGCTAACCATGTATTAACCATGGCAAAAACATGCTAAATCAAGCTTGAAGCATGCAAGCTACGTAAAACATGGAATATGCTAGATCAGGTTGAAAACAAGTTATAGCATTCTGGCTATGTAATGAAACATGTAAAAGCATGATAAACCTGATATAGATTTGTTAAATGTTAAAAACATGCTAAATCATGCTAACCAGTACTAAAACAAAATAATAGCATGCTAAGAGTATGGTAGAACATGCCAGTAATTTAAATATGTATCATTGCAGCAACTAGTAAATCTTGCTAAAAAGCATATTAAATCATGCTAGAAATATGTTAGCCTTGTGCTACCTAATAAAACATACTTGCTATAGAGACAACATGCTAAATCATGCTAACCATATTGTAAAACTTGCTTGGTCATGTTTTCAATATTGTTGGATGTGCTAAATCATGTTAAAAGTATGACTGAACATGCCAGAATGATTCTAGTTGTGCTAAAAAAAAAACATGCTAAATACAAGAAACATGTTAGCAAAACAGCATAGCATTGTGTCAAAATAATGCTGGTGCTACTGTAAAAACATGGTAGAGACACTGTAATGATCGTGTAATTGCATTAAAAGGATAGTTCACCATCAGTTGCTTATTATTCACTTGTCAAAAACCTGCTTGACTTCCTTATGTTAAACATGACTATTGACTTAATATGGTTAATCCAATGTAAGTCAATGGTTACAGGTTTCTAACATTTTTCAACATATCTTCTTTTGTGTTCAAAAAAAAAAAAAAAAGCAACTCTTAAAAGTCTACAACCACATGAGTAAATAGTAAGCAAATTTTAATTTCGGGGTCTTTAAATAGTTAATTTGTGCTTGTTTTTTGCATTATGTTTGTCCTCTAAATTACAACTTGAATCTGTAAGCCAGTTTTAAACATCCAGAACAGAATTGCTTGATAAATGTGTTTAACTTTACTTAACAAAATAGGATGTTCTAGGCAGTTTACTTCTTGTCTGGCATGCAAAACCAAACTGGGATTACAGGAATAACTGAGGGGAAAAGAGGAAATTAGTGTTCTACTTTTACACAGCCGTGATGCCGGAGGACAGCAGCGTCTTCATTTCCTACATCAGTACACTGAACAGGGGAAACCGATGACGTCTGCTGTTTTACCGGCTTCTCAGCTGTGTTCAGATTTCAGCTCTATTCTTGAACACTAGACTGTGACGTCACGCGTGTGTCAGGAGCTGATGATGTAATAAAAGCAGCTACGCGGCCAATCAGGACTGATCTAACCAGATTTCCAAACCCACACTGATTTGCTTTGGGAGAGAATACTGAGAGATAAAGCGTGTCTGTGAGTTTTTGCTCATGACTTTAAGATGTAGATGATTACACCCTAAATTTGATCTATGTTTCGTTGTTGCTGTTTGCTGATAAAGTGGTCTTCCTGCCAAGTGCTTGTCTGATTTACATCCAGTTGGTTGTTATTTTAAAATATTACATGGCTGTCTGTGATGCTCGATTCTGATTGGTCAGTCAAACATGCAAGGGTATGTTATTCCCAGATAACAACTGCTGAATAACACAAATTCAGTATGTTCATATCTATATACTTAAACAAACAATTGTTTGTCAAGCTGCATTTTTTTAACTGGCTCCATCTAGTGTCTGAATAATGTGCAGGTTAGTGTATACTCCATCAGCTGTTTTAGTTTCTGTTGTGTTTTTCTCTGTCTCCATCTTTTGTCTGAATAATGTGCAGGTTAGTGTATACTCCATCAGCTGTTTTAGTTTCTGTTGTGTTTTTGACTGTTTGTCTCCATCCAGTGTCTGAATTACGCGCAGGTTAGTGCATACTCCATCAGCTGTTTTAGTTTCTGTTGTGTTTTTGACTGTTTGTCTCCATCTAGTGTCTGAATAATGTGCAGGTTAGTGTATACTCCATCAGCTGTTTTAGTTTCTGTTGTGTTTTTGACTGTTTGTCTCCATCTAGTGTCTGAATAATGTGCAGGTTAGTGTATACTCCATCAGCTGTTTTAGTTTCAGTTGTGTTTTTCTCTGTCTCCATCTTTTGTCTGAATAATGTGCAGGTTAGTGTATACTCCATCAGCTGTTTTAGTTTCTGTTGTGTTTTTGACTGTTTGTCTCCATCTAGTGTCTGAATAATGTGCAGGTTAGTATATACTCCATTAGCTGTTTTAGTTTTTGTTGTGTTTTTAACTGTTTGTCTTTATCTAGTGTCTGAATAATACACAGGTTAGTGTATACTCCATCAGCTGTTTTAGTTTCTGTTGTGTTTTTGACTGTTTGTCTCCATCTAGTGTCTGAATAATGTGCAGGTTAGTGTATACTCCATCAGCTGTTTTAGTTTCTGTTGTGTTTTTGACTGTTTGTCTCCATCTAGTGTCTGAATAATGTGCAGGTTAGTGTATACTCCATCAGCTGTTTTAGTTTCAGTTGTGTTTTTCTCTGTCTCCATCTTTTGTCTGAATAATGTGCAGGTTAGTGTATACTCCATCAGCTGTTTTAGTTTTTGTTGTGTTTTTAACTGTTTGTCTTTATCTAGTGTCTGAATAATACACAGGTTAGTGTATACTCCATCAGCTGTTTTAGTTTCTGTTGTGTTTTTGACTGTTTGTCTCCATCTAGTGTCTGAATAATGTGCAGGTTAGTGTATACTCCATCAGCTGTTTTAGTTTCTGTTGTGTTTTTGACTGTTTGTCTCCATCTAGTGTCTGAATAATGTGCAGGTTAGTGTATACTCCATCAGCTGTTTTAGTTTCTGTTGTGTTTTTGACTGTTTGTCTCCATCTAGTGTCTGAATAATGCACAGGTTAGTGTATACTCCATCAGCTGTTTTAGTTTCTGTTGTGTTTTTGACTGTTTGGTGCCATCTAGTGTCTGAATAATACGCAGGTTAGTGTATACTCCATTAGCTGTTTTAGTTTCTGTTGTGTTTTTGACTGTTTGTCTCCATCTAGTGTCTGAATAATGTGCAGGTTAGTGTATACTCCATCAGCTGTTTTAGTTTTTGTTGTGTTTTTAACTGTTTGTCTTTATCTAGTGTCTGAATAATACACAGGTTAGTGTATACTCCATCAGCTGTTTTAGTTTCTGTTGTGTTTTTGACTGTTTGTCTCCATCTAGTGTCTGAATAATGTGCAGGTTAGTGCATACTCCATCAGCTGTTTTAGTTTCTGTTGTGTTTTTGACTGTTTGTCTCCATCTAGTGTCTGAATAATGTGCAGGTTAGTGTATACTCCATCAGCTGTTTTAGTTTCAGTTGTGTTTTTCTCTGTCTCCATCTTTTGTCTGAATAATGTGCAGGTTAGTGTATACTCCATCAGCTGTTTTAGTTTCTGTTGTGTTTTTGACTGTTTGTCTCCATCTAGTGTCTGAATAATGTGCAGGTTAGTATATACTCCATTAGCTGTTTTAGTTTTTGTTGTGTTTTTAACTGTTTGTCTTTATCTAGTGTCTGAATAATACACAGGTTAGTGTATACTCCATCAGCTGTTTTAGTTTCTGTTGTGTTTTTGACTGTTTGTCTCCATCTAGTGTCTGAATAATGTGCAGGTTAGTGTATACTCCATCAGCTGTTTTAGTTTCTGTTGTGTTTTTGACTGTTTGTCTCCATCTAGTGTCTGAATAATGTGCAGGTTAGTGTATACTCCATCAGCTGTTTTAGTTTCAGTTGTGTTTTTCTCTGTCTCCATCTTTTGTCTGAATAATGTGCAGGTTAGTGTATACTCCATCAGCTGTTTTAGTTTCAGTTGTGTTTTTCTCTGTCTCCATCTTTTGTCTGAATAATGTGCAGGTTAGTGTATACTCCATCAGCTGTTTTAGTTTTTGTTGTGTTTTTAACTGTTTGTCTTTATGTAGTGTCTGAATAATACACAGGTTAGTGTATACTCCATCAGCTGTTTTAGTTTCTGTTGTGTTTTTGACTGTTTGTCTTTATCTAGTGTCTGAATAATACACAGGTTAGTGTATACTCCATCAGCTGTTTTAGTTTCTGTTGTGTTTTTGACTGTTTGTCTCCATCTAGTGTCTGAATAATGTGCAGGTTAGTGTATACTCCATCAGCTGTTTTAGTTTCTGTTGTGTTTTTGACTGTTTGTCTCCATCTAGTGTCTGAATAATGTGCAGGTTAGTGTATACTCCATCAGCTGTTTTAGTTTCAGTTGTGTTTTTCTCTGTCTCCATCTTTTGTCTGAATAATGTGCAGGTTAGTGTATACTCCATCAGCTGTTTTAGTTTCTGTTGTGTTTTTGACTGTTTGTCTCCATCTAGTGTCTGAATAATGCACAGGTTAGTGTATACTCCATCAGCTGTTTTAGTTTCTGTTGTGTTTTTGACTGTTTGTCTCCATCTAGTGTCTGAATAATACGCTGGTTAGTGTATACTCCATCAGCTGTTTTAGTTTCTGTTGTGTTTTTGACTGTTTGTCTCCATCTAGTGTCTGAATAATGCGCAGGTTAGTGTATACTCCATCAGCTGTTTTAGTTTCTGTTGTGTTTTTGACTGTTTGTCTCCATCTAGTGTCTGAATAACGTGCAGGTTAGTGTATACTCCATCAGCTGTTTTAGTTTCAGTTGTGTTTTTGACTGTTTGACTCCATCTAGGGTCTGAATAATGCGCAGGTTAGTGTATACTCCATCAGCTGTTTTAGTTTCAGTTGTGTTTTTGACTGTTTGTCTCCATCTAGTGTCTGAATAACGTGCAGGTTAGTGTATACTCCATCAGCTGTTTTAGTTTCAGTTGTGTTTTTGACTGTTTGTCTCCATCTAGTGTCTGAATAATGCGCAGGTTAGTGTATACTCCATTAGCTGTTTTAGTTTCTGTTGTGTTTTTGACTGTTTGTCTCCATCTAGTGTCTGAATTACGTGCAGGTTAGTGTATACTCCATCAGCTGTTTTAGTTTCAGCTTGTATTTAAAGACTTAATAAACTATGACTGCTCAATGTTTGTGTCTAATTTTTATGTTTTGTGGCAAGTAGCCATGTAAAATACGGTATAAAGCACATTTAGATGGTTGTTTTCACAGAATTTAGCCCTGTAGTCTTGGACAACAGTGCTGCACTGGCTTTATTCTGAGATAACAAACCCCTGAAGGTACTTTCTCACTAACTTATTACTCTTGCAGAAAGAAAAATTAAGCATCAACTGAACGCAGCGAACACTACCTTAGCTATTATAATTAATTATAAGTCTCAAGATGGCACCAAACAGTCCAGAGCAGTGGAGTGAAAGATATGCATATGAATATACTGTCAAGATGATTGGTAGCCAGATGAGCCCGCACTGTTAGTTGTTATCTGAGAATGTTGTGATTGACCAATCAGAATCAAAGACTCCTGAGAGCCATGGTGTAATCATTTATCACATGCGTTTGGAAGTGGTGTTGGTGAGGCCAGCAGTCCTAATGCCTGAGTATAGTGAAGGCGACACTACTGTCGGTGAGTGCCGTCTTTCAGATGGGATGTTAAACTGAGCTCCTGGCTCTCTGTGGTCATTAAAAATCCCATGGCACTTCTGATAAAGAGTAGAGGTGTAACCCCGGAGTCCTGGCCAAACCCCCTTCATCAGCCCTTACCCATCATGGCCTCCCAATCATCCCCATCCTCCAAATTGGCTCTATCACCGTCTCTCCACTCCACCTATAGCTGGTGTGTGGTGAAGCACGTTGTCCTGTGGCTGCCGGCGCATCATCCAATTCGAGCTGCACACTGGTGGTGGAGTGGAGAGACCCCCCTCCCCCCCTCATGATTGTGAAGCGCTTTGGGTGTATGGCCATACACAATAAATACACATTACTTACTTACATGTAGGAATTTGTGCGCAGTTGTTGACATGCAATTAGTTTTCTTTTTCTATTTTACATATTTAAATCCACTCAGGCTTATATATAATCTAAAATTTTAATTTGATTCGGTGAGTTGCATAAAACACAGTGATTCATTATTCGTTAGTAACCATGAGTCAAGCCTGAACTGTGTGTGCGCGCGTGCATGACAAATCCAGTCACAAATCAACTCATCAGCTAATTAAAAAGCACATTTTTGTGTTGTTTATGGCCGCCAGTTAGGCTGTTTTGTAAGAAACCTGCTTGTATTCTCAGTTTCATCAAACGTTCTCATTAAATATTCAAGAGAGGTGTTATCTGACTAAAAAGTGAGGCTGACATTTCTTGATTTTTATTGATATATAACGTGTTTATCACTGCTTTATCCCTTCATAAATCTGAAAATATTGCCGACAGCTGGAAAAAACATGCAATTTGAGCATGCTGTAATAATATGAGTCATGTGTTATTGATCAGATGGAGGATGCATGACAAAGTAAAACTTGCAATGTGTTATCAGAAAGTAGATCTTTAACGTTTGTTGTGTGCAATCAGAATATAGACAAGATTAAAACCGTAAAGCGGTGGCACAGTGGGTAGGACAATCGCCTCACAGCAAGAAGGTCGCAGGTTCAAGCCTCGGCTGGGTCAGTTGGTAGTTCTGTTTGAAGTTTGCATGTTCTCCCCGTGTTGGCGTGGGTTTCCTCCGGGTGCTCGGTTTCCCCAACAGTTTAAACACATTTAGGGTAATTGAGTAAGCTAGTATATGTGTGAATGAGTGTGTATGGGTGTTTCCCAGTGATGGGTTGCAGTTGGAAGGGCATCCGCTGCGTGAAACATATGCTGAATGAGTTGGCGGTTCATTCCGCTGTGGGAACCCCGGATTAATAAAGGGACTAAGCCGAGAAGAAAATGAATGAATAAAACCGTGAAGTTTAGTGTATGCGGTCGGAGTTTAATAAACAGTTTAATGTAGGTGCAGCTGAAGTGGAAATTTCTCACCACCATCTTTAAAGATATGGAGCACTATCATACACCCGGTGCAATAAGGCACAAAACATGCTTGGCGTGATTTGTTGCTGTTTTCAGACCAGCGCAACAGTAATTGTCACGTTTTGCACCGCATTGTTTAAATGAATCAATTTGCGCCATTTTGTGGACTCATGTGTGCGCTGCTCTATAAAGGAGGTGTGTTAAGGCACATTGTTGGAGCGTTGCTGTTTTGAGGAACTGAAATAGACCATTGACCAAGTAAAAGCTGCTCTAAAGTCCAGCAGAGTGTGTTAGTTATGCACCTATGCAGGTCCAAACACTCACACACTGCTGAATACACACAGGATGATCAGCAACACACAAATATCTCTACAGATGAAAACAATTAAAGGATTGAAATGATACAAACATGATGATTTTCTACATCAATTTAAACACCACTGCCTCTGTGCCTTCTTCACCTCGGGGAGCTTTTCAGTTTATTGATGACTATCAGCATCTGTTTAATGTTATTATTATCAGCAGTATTATTTATTATCTGCATATTTATATTTGTTTTAATAAACACAAGTGTAGATGTGTCCAGCTGTGGAGTTTTAGAGACGTCTGCATCAGCATATGGGGCATAGGAACAGGACGTGTGTTTGGATATAACTCAGTTTTCTGACCACACTTCATGATTATTGTTCATTGCTGGAGATTAGAACTGAATATGAAAATAGTTTTGAAGCAAATCTTTGTGCTTAACAAACTAAATTAAGCATGTGGGCTAATGGATGTGTTCAGTGGAGTGAGTTTCCACCGTTTCCTCACTCCACCAAAGTAAAGGAGTAAAGAGTAAAAGTAAAGAGGCTGAATGGAGGAGGCTCGTTCTTTATCCTCGTGCTGCAGATGCTCTGTTTAACTGTTTTCCCGCTAGTGAAGTGTTCAGTTTTTACACTTACAAAGTCACCATGTAAATAGCAAATACACCATGGAGCGACACAACTGACTCTTAAAGGGAATGAGAGACGAGACTCTGATTGGTTTAATGCAGGTTATGCTCAAAACACACCCAGAACTCATTAAGAGAATAAGCACAGCCCTGTTAGACCATGCGCCGGGGCGTATTTATCCATCCATATAGCAAAAGTGGATTCAGACACGTCTTTAATGCTTTTGTGCTATGCGCTCTAGATTTTGTGCCTAGATCCCTTAAATAGAGTCCACAGAGTGTAGTTGAAATTTACAAATGCAAAAAGGAAAAGATTACTACAATATTATACATTTTGGACATTTTTTCCAGTATTTCGACAGCTTGAAAGAACACCTCATGGAAGAAAAAATGTCAGAAGTCACCAGTTTTGTCTGTAATATCATGAAAGTGTAGTGTAGTGTGTGTGTGTGTGTGTGTGTGTGTGTGTGTGTGTGTGTGTGTGTGTGTGTGTGTGTGTGTGTGTGTGTGTGTGTGTGTGATAATTACATTTCACATAATATTGTAACAGTTTTATTATAAATACAGATTATTACACATCGTCACCTTGGAATTATAAGGTTTGATCTGCGTTCTGATTGATTTTGAGATATTGAGCTTCAAAGATTTGCATTCCATAGCAAACTGTATGTGTGTAGCATTTGTTTGAAGTCCTAATGTAAACAACTTATAAAAAAACATCCTATAATGCAAGTTGTCATTTGATAAGAATATATTAACAACTCAATTTTGACAAAAATGTCAGATAGAACCTAATAATTAGGGTGACGAAATATTAAAAATAATTTTTTTGTAGTAGTAGTATTTTTATTGTTATTTATTATAGTTTTTCAGGTAAATTATATGGTTCTAAACAATGTCTACTATATTATTATGTAAATGATTAAATTAATATTATATTCTCTTTTCTACTGAACAGGAACGCCAGTCCTATCGGGATCGTCCTGACCGCAGTGGTGGCTTTATCTTACAAAGTAGCGATTGCATATGAGGGGTGAGTGCATTATTATCAGCCTTCATTCATTATCTGTTTGCTGTGTAATGGCGAATGACAAATACCCAAATACAGTTCAAATGATTTAGAGTCATTCATTCATCTTCTTTTCGGGTTAGACCCTTTATTAATCAGGGGAATTAATCAATTCATTCCACAGCGGAATGAATCGCCGATTTATTTATATATATATATATGGTGACGCAGTGGCGCAGTGGGTAGCACGTTCGCCTCACAGCAAGAAGGTCGCTGGGTTGCTGGTTCGATCCTTGGCTCAGTTGGCATTTCTGTGTGGAGTTTGCATGTTGAATTGTGAATGTGAATTGGGTAGGCTAAATTGTCCGTAGTGAGTGTGTGTGTGTATGTCCCAGAGATGGGTTGCGGCTGGAAGGGCATCCGCTGCGTAAAAACTTGCTGGATAAGTTGGCGGTTCATTCCGCTGTGGCGACCCGGGATTAATAAAGGGACTAAGCCGACAAGAAAATGAATGAATAAATATATATATATATATATATATATATATATATATATATATATATATATATATATATATATATATATATTTATATCCACGGTGCTCCACCGGAAAAAGGTGGTTTGCCATCTCCAGGTGAATGAGTTCAAGTATCTCTGGGTTTTGTTCATGAATGAGGGGAGGGTGGAGCGTGAGATTGACAGGCGGATCATTGCAGCAGCAGTAGTAATGCGGTCAATGTACCGGTCTGTTGTAGTGAAGCCGAAAGGCAAAGCTCTCGATTTACCGGTCAATCTATGTTCCTACTCTCACCTATGGTCATAAGCTTTGTATCATGACTGAAAGGAGAAGATCTCGGATACAAGCGGCTGAAATGAGTTTCCTTTGCAGGGTGGCAGGGCGCAGCCTTATAGATAGGGTGAGGAGCTCTGTCACTCCGGAGGAGCTCGGAGTAGAGCCGCTGCTCCTCCACATCCAGAGAAGTCAGCTGAGGTGGCTCAGGCATCTGTTTTGGATGTCTACCTAGGTAGCTGTTCCAGGCATGTCCCACCGGGAGGAGGCCTCGGGGTAGACCTAGGACACGCTGGAGGGACTATGGGCCCTATCATACACCCGGCGCAGTGTGGCGCGAGGCGTGGCGCAGTAGTCTTTTGGTAGTTTCAGCTTGGCGCAAGAGTGGTTTTGAGGCGTTGCGCTACGCTGTTTAAATAGCAAATGCATTAGTGCTCATATGTGGGCCTATAGGCGTTCTGCTCTAAAAAGGAGGTGTTCTGAGGCGGACCGCTGGCGCGTTGCTATTTTGAGAAACTATAATAGATTTTTCATTAGACCAAAACAAACCCGGTCTAAACTCCAGCGCAGAGTTGCGCCTCGCTTACACACTGCTTAATACACACAAGAGAGCAATAGACAAATATCTTTACATATGAAAAAATGTAAATATTAAGGATATATATATATTGTAGCGAGGCAGAGGGAAAACAGCGACACAGTTGGATAAGTTTACAGACAAGTCCCCGGAGGGTGCTTTATTTACAACGTGAGATGTGTGAAAACGGTGCTCTTCTTTGAGGTGAGGTGCTCTGGTGCTCCGGGAAGTAGGTGAAGGACAGTGAGTAGTCGGGTGTAGGATCGTCACGAGCTGGAGTCTGCTGAGGAGAGACAGAGAGACAAGCATTAGCACAGGGAGTCATTGGGTGAATGAAGCTCATCTTCTCCTGGCGTGGGTTTGGCTTATATGCCTCTCTGCTTGATGGCGTCCAGCTGTGAGCGATCCTGGGTTGATGATGGTCCAGCTGGGTTGAATTAGCGACCAGGGCGACGTGGCATGTGTGCGCTCGTTACAATATATATATATATATATATATATATATATATATATATATATATATATATATATATAGGATATAATAAGAATAGATATAGAATATAAATATAAAGGATTAAAATATTACAAAACATATTATTTTCTATCCTACATAAATATGAAAAATCGCTGCTTTTATGTCTTCTTCATCTCTGAGGCTTTTTCAGTTCATTCATAACAATTTGCTTTTGTATAATGTTATTATTATTAGCAGTATTATTTATTATATCCATATTTATATTTGTTTTATTAAAAACAAGCTTAGATTTGTCCACCTGTCAGGGTTTAGACCATATGGGGCGCAGCATGTGTTTTAGGATATAACTCAGGTTTTTGAGCACACTTCATTATTATTGTTCATTTATTCGTTTGCTGGAGATTAGAACTGAATTTAGAAATAGTTTTGAAACGAATATTTGCGCTTAACAAACAAAAGTATTTATTTATAGATTAATTGATGTCTGTGCGTAAAGGTTTCCCTATCCAAGAGTGAAAGTGAAAGTAGATCCATTATCTCTCATTCTCGCGCAGTAGATGCTCTGTTTAACTGTTTTCTGTTAAATAACTGTGAACTGTTTGCTTGTGAAATGCTCAGTTTTTCCACTTAGACTAACTTTGCGTCCTGTAAATAGTGAATGCACTCTTGGCGCGACGCAGCTGGCTCTTAAAGGGAATGGGAGATGAGACTCTGATTGGTTTATTCTCAAAACACACCTGTAACTCGTTAAGAAAATAAACTCAACACTTTTGTTTCCCGTCCTTAAATTAGCAAAAACGCGTCCTGACACGCCCTGAAAGCATTTGCGGCCTGCGTTTTGCGCTTTGCGCATGGACCGACAAAATAGAGCCCAATGTCTCTCAGCTGACTGCCTCGGTATAGCTCCAGAGAAGCTGGAGGACGTGTCTGAGGAAAGGGAAGTCTAAACTAAGGATTGAAAATTAATGAATGAATTAGGCAAGTTAGGGTAATTAGGCAAGTCATTGTATAACAGTGGTTTGTTCTGGAGACAATCCAACACTAATATTGCTGAAGGGGGCGAATAATATTGACCTTAAGTAACTGCTTTTATTCTAGCCGAAATAAAACAAATAAGACTTTCTCCAGAAGAACAAACATTATAGGAAATACTGCGAAAAACTCCTGAATCTGTTCAACATGATTTGGGAAATATTTGTCAGAGGAGGGCGAATAATTCTGACTTCATCTGTATCTTGAATTATTGAATATCGAATGTCTGTTCTGTGACGGTGTGCGGTCGCCATAGAGACGGTGAATGTGTGAGTGTCAGACTCAGATTTATTTCCGTCTCGGCTGGAGGAAAGTTGGCAGGTTTTCAGCGTAACCTTTTAGTAGAAGAGCTGACCTTTACTTGCGTCTCAGACTCACAGCCGACGTCTTCTGCGTCTCAGAAGAAGGGAAAAAGATCCAGAAATATGTGTGTGTCAGTAGCACACCTTTCACACAGTATCCTAACAACACACAACGTGACAAGAAATGTATCCGTCTGCACTAAAAACCAAGCGACATGATCTAATGTCATTGACAGTTAGTTGTCTCATCAATGCGTAAGGCCTTATTTCTGCTCTATTTGTGTAAAGCATCACACACACACACACACACACACACAGGTGTTAGGCACAGGCTGGTACACTCTTTACAATGTGTGTTTTTGCTCACCTCGTCATGTTTGCAGACCGTTCACACAGGAGATCTACAGGCAGAGGAGTCAACGCTGCAAACACAAATGAAGACCAGCAGAAGAAGACCAGAAGAAGACCAGAAGAAGACCAGAAGAAGACCAGAAGAAGACCAGAAGAAGACCAGTATACACCAATGCAGACACTGATGAACAAATAGAAGAACAGTTAAAGGGACAGTCCACCCAAAAAATGTAAATTCTGTCATCATTTACTCATCCTATATCAGTCACAAACCTGCCTGAGTTTCTTTCATCTGTTGAACACAAAGTAAGAAACAGTTCAACCCCAAAATTAAAATTTGCTCACTGTTTACTCTCCATCAAGTGTTTCTAAACCTTTAAGAGTTTCTTTCTTCTGTTGAACACTGAAGAAGATATTTTGAAGAATGCTGAAAACCTGTAACCATTGACTTCCATAGTACGAAAATAAATAGTATGGAAGTTAATGTTTACAGGTTTCCAACATTCTTCAAAATATCTTCTTTAGTGTTCAACAGAAGAAAGAAACTCTAAAATGTTTAAAAAATAAGAACAGGGTGGGTATTTTGATCAGAATTTTCATTTTTGGGTGAACTGTGCCTTTAAGAAATTCACAGACTGTTCTTCATACCTTCATTGAACATGTGTATTATAAACACTGACATGCCTTTTAAAAATCTACACTATATATTTTATAACTGCAGGTTAAATGTATATATACTGTGCGCCCTATATACTCAACACCTTAAAGGTACAGTTCAACACAAAAAACAGAAAATTCTGTCATCATTTACTCTCATTTTACTTGTTTCAAATCTTCATGACTTTCTTTCTTCTGCTGAACGCAAAAGAAGATATTTTGAAGAATGCTGAAAACCTGTAACCATTGACTTCCATATTAGGAAAATAAATAGTATGGAAGACAATGGTTACAGGTTTCCAACATTTTTCGAGATATCTTCCTTAGTGTTCAACAGAAGAAAGAAACTCATAAAGGAACAAGTAAAAGATGAGTAAATGATGACGACATGTTCATTTTTGTGTGATCTGTCCCTTTACGCAATACACAAAGTGTTCCTAATTATTGTAATGAACAGCTGATCACTTCATTGAACTTTTAATATACACAAAGATAACGATTTTTATTTATTTTTATGTACACTATATATTCTACCCTGCAGGTTAATTATGTGTATTTACTGTTTGCCCTATATACTCAACACCTTAAAGGTACAGTTCACCCCGAAAAACTAAAAATTCTGTCATCATTTACTCTCATTTTACTTGTTTCAAATCTTCATGACTTTCTTCCATCTGCTGAACACAAAAGAAGATATTTTGAAGAATGCTGAAAACCTGTAACCATTGACTTCCATAGTAGGAAAAATATATAGTATGGAAGACAATGGTTCTGTTGAACACTGGAAGATATTTTTGAAAAAAAAACAACAGTGGCCATTGACTTCCATAATGTTTATTTTTCCTACAATGGAAGTCAATAGTTACAGGTTTTCAACATTCTTCAAAATATCTTCTCTTGTGTTGAATAGAAGAAAGAATCTCATTAAGGTTTGAAACAAGTAAAGGTTGAGAAATTTGAACCGAATTTTCAGTTTTGGGTGAACTGTCCCTTTAAGCAATGTGCATGTATATACACATAGACACTGTTTTTTAAAATGTACACTATATATTCTATAACTGCAGGTTAAATGTATATATACTGTGCGCCCTATATACTCAACACCTTAAAGAGGGACCGTTCACCCAAAAAAAGGACAATTCTGTCATCATTTACTCTCCTTTTACTTTTTTCAAACCTTCATGAATTTCTTCTGCTGAACGCAAAAGAAGATATTTTGAAGAATGCTGCAAACCTGTAACCATTGACTTCCATAGTAGGAAAAATAAAAAGTATGGAAGTTAATGGTTCTGTTGAACACTAAGGAAGATATTTTTGAAAAAAAAAACAGTGGCCATTGACTTCCATAATGTTTATTTTTCCTACAATGGAAGTTAATAGTTACAGGTTTTCAACATTCTTCAAAATATCTTCTCTTGTGTTGAATAGAAGAAAGAATCTCATTAAGGTTTGAAACAAGTAAAGGTTGAGAAATTTGAACCGAATTTTCAGTTTTAGGTGAACTGTCCCTTTAAGCAATGTGCATGTATATACACATAGACACTGTTTTTTAAAATGTTCACTATATATTCTATAACTGCAGGTTAAATGTATATATACTGTGCGCCCTATATACTCAACACCTTAAAGAGGGACAGTTCACCCAAAAAAATGACAATTCTGTCATCATTTACTCTCCTTTTACTTGTTTCAAACCTTCATGAATTTCTTCTGCTGAACGCAAAAGAAGATATTTTGAAGGATGCTGAAAACCTGTAACCATTGACCTTTATAGTAGGACAGACAAATAGTAATGGGAGACAATGGTTCGGTTGAACATTAGAGAAGATTGACCATTAACTTCCATAATATTTATTTTTCCTACAATGGAAGTCAATGGTTACAGGTTTTCAACATTCTTCAAAATATCTTATTTAGTGTTTAACAGAAGAAAGAAACTCATTAAGGTTTAAAACAAGTTAAGGTTGAAAAATTTAAACAGAATTTTCAGTTTTGGGTGAACTGTCCCTTTAAGCAATGTACATGTATATACACAGACACCATTTTTTAAATGTACTCTACATATTCTATAACTGCAGGTTAAATGTGTATATACTGTTCGCCCTATATCCTCAACACCTTAAAGGGACAGTTCACCCCCCCAAAAAATGAAAATTCTGTCATCATTTACTCTCCTTTTACTTGTTTCAAATCTTCATGACTTTCTTCCTTCTGCTGAAGGCAAAAGAAGATATTTTGAAGAATGCTGAAAACCTGTAACCATTGACTTGCATAGTAGGAAAAATATATAGTATGGTAGTCAGTGGTTTTGTAGAACACTAAAGAAGATATTTTGGAAAAACCCGGTAAACATTGACTTCCATAGTATTTAATTTTCCTACAATGGAAGTCAATGGTTACAGGTTTCCGACATACTTCAAAATATCTTCTTTAGTGTTCAGTAGAAGAAAGAAACTTATAAAGGTTTGACTTCCATTGTAAAAAAAACAAAACAAATACTATTAAGGTCTGTGATTACAGGTTTTCAGATTTCTTCAAAATATCCTCTTTTTAAATAATGGTAAAGACCGGTAACCATTGACTTCCATTAAATTTGTTTTTCCTACAATGGAAAACAATGGTTACAGGTTTTCAACATTCTTCAAACCATCTTCTTTTGTTTTCGACAGAAATAAAGGCACTCATAAAAGTGTATATCTACCTAAGCGAGAGTAAATAGTGAGCAAATTCTTATTTTTGGGTGAACTACCCCTTTAAATCATTCTGTTTGCAATGTAATTGAAGATATACTGAAGGAAAAACCCATTGAGGTCAATAGTATTTTCCTTTTCTACTATGAATGTAAATAGTTACCGGTTTCCAACATTCTTCAGAGTATCTTCTTTTGTGTTCAATTGAAAAAAGAAACTCAGACAGGTTTTAAGCAGTGAGTAAATGATCATTGTTTTTTGGGGTGTACTGTTCCTTTAAGAGCACAGATGTAAACTGCACACAGATGCTGCGACGGTTAAAACTGTGAACGCAATGACAATCTTCAACTGTAGCAATCCAATATTCAGCGTTTCCTAATCTGTAGTCTGATCTTTATTGACTTTACATATGATTCATGTCCATAAAAGATCTCCTCAGTTCATTCCTAATGCACGTCTAGGCTTTAGGCTCCATTTGTTTCATGTTCACTCGATGTTCTTTGCTCTTTTATTTGAGTTTTTCTTTCCGCAGGTTAAATAAATGGACATGTTCTGTTCGTTCACTATGTACATAGTCGTTCTTTTTCCTTTTCCCTCTTACTGTAATGGAAATTGTGCTTTTTTTCAGTTGAACACTTTAGATATGATTTATGACTTAAGGCAAGGCAAGGCAAGGCAAGGCAAGGCAAGGCAAGTTTATTTATATAGCACATTTCATACACAATGGCAATTCAAAGTGCTTTACATAAACAAGAATAAAAGAAACAAGTAAAATAAAAGTAAAAACAAATAATAAAAATGCATAAAAACAAAACAAAACATAAAAACAGGTAAAATGTGATATGAAAGAATGAAGAAGAAGAGAAAAACATGATAGTGCAATCTGTCGGACGCAGCACAGTGCTCATTCAGTAAAGGCACAGCTAAACAGATGTGTTTTCAGTCTTGATTTGAATGTGCCTAATGTTGGAGCACATCTGATCATTTCTGGAAGCTGATTCCAGCAGCGAGGGGCATAGTGGCTAAAAGCCGATTCACCCTGCTTTGACTGAACTCTTGGAACTTCTAGTTTATATGATCCTAAAGATCTGAGTGATCTGTTAGGTCTGTATTCAGTGAGCATATCTGTAATGTATTTAGGTCCTAGGCCATTTAGTGATTTATAGACCAGTAATAATACTTTAAAATCTATTCTGAATGTAACTGGCAGCCAATGTAGAGACCTGAGGACAGGTGTGATGTGCTCTGATTTTCTGGTTCTGGTTAGAATTCTGGCTGCAGCGTTCTGGATGAGCTGCAACTGTCTGACTGTCTTTTTAGGAAGACCAGTGAGGAGTCCATTACAGTAATCCACCCTGCTGCTGATAAAAGCATGAACAAGTTTCTCTAAATCTTCACTAGAAACAAAGCATCTGATTCTTGCTATGTTTTTGAGATGATAGTATGCTGATTTACTGACTGCTTTGACATGACTGTTGAAACTCAGATCTGACTCCAGAGTCACACCAAGATTCTTGACCTTATTTTTTGTCGTTTGACCTTTAGTGCCAAGGTACGCATTTACCTTGAGAACCTCATCTTTGTTTCCAAACACAATAATTTCAGTTTTCTCTTTGTTTAACTGAAGAAAGTTTTGGCACATCCAATTGCTCATTTCATCAATGCATTGGCAGAGGGTGTCAATGGGGCTGTAGTCATTAGGCACTAAGGCTAGGTAGATCTGAGTGTCATCAGCATAGCTGTGGTAGGAGATTTGGTTCTTTCTCATTATTTGGCTTAGAGGGAGCATGTAAAGGTTGAACAGGAGAGGTGCCAGAATCGAGCCTTGTGGGACTCCACACGTCATGGGTGTCCACCTCGACCTATGGTCACCTATACTGACATGGTAACCTCTCCCTTCAAGGTAAGATCTAAACCATTTGAGGACCGTGCCAGACAACCCAACCCAGTTTTCCAGCCTATCCAGAAGTATGCTGTGATCGACAGTGTCAAATGCAGCACTGAGATCCAACAATACCAGCACTGTTATTTTACCTGAATCTGTATTTAGGCGTATATCATTGATTATCTTTATAAGAGCGCTCTCTGTACTGTGATGTGCTCTGAACCCCGATTGAAAATTGTCTAAACACCCCCTGAAGTTTAAGAACTTGTTAACCTGGTTAAAAACAACTTTTTCAATGATTTTGCCAATGAAAGGGAGATTTGAGATTGGCCTGTAGTTGCTCAATAGGGTGTTATCCAGGTTGCTCTTCTTCAAGAGGGGTTTAACAACTGCAGTTCTAAGTGAGGTTGGAAAAATCCCTGAGAGAAGTGAAGCATTTACCACTTTTAGAAGATCCATTTCTAAACAGGTAAACACCGTTTTGAAGAATGATGTGGGGAGCGTGTCAAGACTGCAGGTTGATGTTTTCATAACTTGCACAATTTCTTCTAAAATTTTGCTGTTAATTGCCATGAAATCAGACATAATGTCTGATTTCTTAAGTTGTGGTTGAGCTTGTTTGATATCGACACAACTTGGCTGATTGGATGAGCTGATTGCCTTTCTGATATTATTAATCTTATCAGTGAAGAAATGAGCAAACTCATTACATTTGCTTTCAGAGAGGAGCTCACTTGGAATCTGACTGGGGGGGTTTGTGAGTCTCTCTATCGTTGCAAAGAGTGTGCGAGCATTATTTAAGTTGCTGTTTATAAGGCTTGAAAAGAAAGTCTGTCTAGCAGTTTTTAGTTCCATATTAAAGGCATGAAGACTGTCTTTATAGATGTTATAATGGACTACTAGTTTCGTCTTTCTCCACATACGCTCAGCTTTTCTGCACTGTCTTTTCATCATTTGTACTTTCGGTGACCTTGTCCAAGATCCCTTTTGCCTGCCAGTCATCTTCTTGACTTTAACAGGAGCGATGTCATTTATGACATTCTCAATTTTAGAATTGAACAAATCAAGGAGAGAATCAACAGAATCTGCAGATATACTTGGTGCCAGCGATATGGCCTTCATAAACTGCTCACTGGTGTTCTCATTTATGCATCTCTTTCTGAAAGAGACAGATCTGTCTTTAATAGCTGGAGTGATCAATATATCAAAAAAGATACAGAAATGATCAGATAGTGCCACATCCTTAACAACAGTCGATGAAATGTGTAAACCCTTAGTTATAAGTAGATCAAGAGTGTGTCCACGATTGTGTGTGGGTCCTTGAACATGCTGAGTCAGATCAAAAGTGTTAAAAACAGTCATCAGTTCTTTTACAGCATTGATTTCTGGATTATCAATGTGAATATTAAAATCCCCAGCAATACTAAAATAATCAAATTCAGATGTTACTATTGATAACAGCTCTGTAAAATCCTCAATAAAAGCTGGAGAATATTTTGGAGGTCTGTAGATAATGATCAGTAAGATGCGTGGAGCACCTTTTAGTGCTATACTCAGATATTCAAAAGACAAATAGTCACCAAATGACACTTGTTTACATTCATACACATCTTTAAACAGGGCAGCGATGCCTCCACCTCTCCTATTAGCTCTGCAAACACTCAAAAAGTCAAAGTTTAAAGGAGCTGCTTCATTCAGAACTGCTGCGCTACAACTGTCATCTAGCCAAGTTTCAGTTAAAAGCATAAAATCAAGGCAATTTGTGGTGATAAAATCATTGACTAAAAGTGACTTATTATTGAGTGATCTGATGTTTAAAAGCGCTAACTTAACAGTTTTAGCTGTTTTTTCTATAGTAGTCTCAGATCTACATTTAATAGACACCAGATTTGAATGATTTGCTTTACGGCCTGATGAAGTCTTTGATTTTCTGTCACTTAACACAACACATATCTGCTTAGAGAAAGCTACAGACACACTGGGTTCCTGCTTGTTCTGAAAACATTTGATAAAGACACTGTTATCTAAGCAGGCCCCCGACACACATCAGTGACAGCTCTTGTGTTCACCAGCTGAAGATGGGGCGTTGTTGTTTGGGCCCTGGCGGTGTGATCGGAGGGCTCTTCCAGGTGGGCTCATAGGTGGTTGTGGAGCAGGCCGCTTTTTGGTTGGTAACTGGGGGCTTGCGGCAATGGAGTGTGAAAGTTTAGTTCCAGCACACACCAGTTCCTCCATCTTTTTTGAAAAACCCAAGAGTGGTGAACATTGTGACAATGAGAACGTGTCCGGTGACAGAGGCTGTGCATCTGGAGATTCTGTCTGCAGAAATATGTTTTCCTGAGGATCATTTTTGAGTGACGAGACTTGATGCTGTTCTGATGCGTCACAGTCTGCCTGTGTTGAGCAGAGGGCAACTGATAGTGTCTCTATCAACATTGGGTGTTTTGGCTGCGTGGCATTATCACTGTCCTTGGGTGATTCGTCAGCCACAAGTCCACTCAGGAGCTGATTTGAAGTCCTGTGGTCATCCGGACATTTGCTAGGTGTGTGTTTGCAGTTCAGTTCAGTGGCATACACAGCTGATGGATGATTGAGGGAGAAAAAAATATTGTCCTTTAGCACCTTTGCACCAAGTTTGTTTGGATGAAGGCCGTCTGATGTAAACAGCTGTCTTTGGTTCCAGAAGAGATTGAAGTTGTCGATGAAATTCAGTCCTTTCTTGTTACATGTTTTCTGTAGCCATACATTTAGACCAAGAAGCCGTGAAAACATATTTGTCCCTCTTGCAGGGAGTGGTCCACTTATGAACGGCTGAACCTTCAATCTTTCAGCTGTTTCCAAGAGCTCACAGAAATCTTTCTTGAGCAGTTCTGACTGTTCTTTCCGAATATCATTCTTCCCCACATGGATGATAATCCGTTTTGCCGTCTTGTGCTTTTTCAGAATTTCCTCAAGCTCTTTGTTTACATCAGAAACTGTTGCATGAGGAAAGCAGTATGTCATTGTAGATCTGCTCCTGAAATTCTTGATTATTGAATCTCCTACGACTAGTGTTCTTATCTCAGGTGCGATCGGAGCAGAATGCCGCTGTCTAGTCGGCCTTGAGCCTCTGTTCCATGCAGAATTAGTTGCTGGATCATGCGATCTCTGTCTGACTACATTTGGGGATTCTTCACCCATATTACTCAAAACTTCATATCTGTTCTGAAGCTGTATTTGAGTCCGAGCTGTATTTGGGGTAGAAGACGCTAATGCAGCAGCGTATGATCTGACCCCACGAGTACCCTTTGGTCTCGCACCTTGTTTATGCCAATGCTCATTTTCAACAGTTCTTTTCTGTTTTTCTGTGCTCAAAACAGTAGCAGGAACAGATTTATGGGACTCACCGGCTGTGTGCTGAGAGAATCCACAATGAAGCTGAAGTTCTGGTCGGATCGCAAGCAACTTCATTTCAAGAACTGCAATCTTTTGTAGAAGTTTGTGGCAGTTTGTACAGCAGTGAGAATCTGAATTAATCCGATCCAGAGGCATTTTCACAGCCGTGTCTTCCCGTCTCCGGAATGTAAGCAGCTGATAGCTGGTAGCGGGAGGATTGTTTAGACGGTAATTCCTTTCTTGTTAGTAAAGCTATATTCCAGAAAGTTTGTAGAATCGATGCTGATCTTCAAGCCGTGTTGTTTGAGCACTGTGCTGATAGGCTCAAGTTAAAATTAGGGTATAAGATATAAAAGCAAGAGTGCGAAGAGCGGAGCAGTGGGCAAAGACGTCCGAACAGTAGCAAAGCAGGAAGTAGCCACCCTTAGAAATTAAGCGACTTAAAGCGACCCTGAGAAATTAAGTTAATTTTGCTGTAATTTCATGACACGTTTGCATGTCCACTGTGTGCTTTTAATTTTTTTATTGTAAAGTGAACACAAACCTCTTTTATTTTTAAATCTCTTTAATGAGTGTTTCAGCCCCCATTAAATATGCACTGCTGCTGCTTATTATTATTATTATTATTATTATTAAAATAATAAAAATAATAATAAAAGGGTTATTTTGTTGACAAAACTAAAGGGTTTAATTTTATTATAACAAAATATTTTATCATAATATATAATTTTAATATTTTTTTATATTATTTTTATTTTATTTTAACCACTTTAGTTGTGCTTAAATAACCCTGATATATTTTAATTTAGTTTAGTTTATCCACTTTAATTTTGTTAATAAAAAAATTGAATTGAATTGAATTTTTATTTTTATTTTACCACTTTGGTTGTGCTTAAATAACCTTGATATATATTTTATTTTAATTTAATTTATCTACTTTATCTTGTTAACTAAAAAACCCTTTAAATTAATTTAAATTTTATTTTATTTTTATTTTATTTTACCAATTTAGTTGTGCTTAAATAACCCTGATTTATATTTTATTTATCCAGTTTAATTTTGTTGACTAAAAAGTAAAAACCCTTTAACTAAATTAGATTTGATTTTATTTAATTTTACCACTTTAGTTTTGCTAAATTAATCCGCATATATTTTAATTATTAATTAATTTTGTTATTAATTTAATTAATCCACTTTAATTTTGAAAACTAAACTAAAGAAAACTTTTATTGAATTTTTATTTTATTTTAATTTATTAAATCACTTTAATTTTGCTAAAATAACCCTATTATATTTTAATTTTACTTCATTTAATTTATCCACTTTAATTTTGTTAACTAAAATAACCCATTAATTATATTTTATTTAATAAATTTAATTTTATTAACTAAAATAATCCTTTAATTGAATTTTATTTAATTTTATTTAATTTTATTTTATTTAACCACTTTAGGTTTGCTAAAATAACCCCCTAATTGAATTTTTTGTTTAATTTATTTTACCACTTTAGTTGTGCTTAAATAACCCAGATATATTTTATTTTAATTTAATTTATATACTTTAATTTTGTTAACTAAAAAAAACTTTAATTGAATTTTAATTGAATTTTATTTTATTTTATTTAAAAAAAACAATTACCACTTTAGTTCTGCTAAAATAACCCTGTTATATTTTAATTTAACATAATTTATCCACTTTCATTTTGTTAGCTAAAATAACAATTTAATTTTATTTAAAATTAAACTTTTTTATCACTTAATTTCAGATTGTAGCCAAGAAAATATATTAAAATAACTAATAAAACAAACATAAATCTAAATAGGTATAAATAAATCCGATCAATTTATTGTATTATTATTAATTTTTATAATAATAATATTAAATACTTTATTATTATCTCGTCAGCTTCTACAACTCAGAAATCCCCTCAAGTGTTTATGTGGTAAAAGCATTCTCCCAATGTGTCAATATACTGAGAACAGATTTATTTTTACATTTACATCTGATAAACTTGAGTCTTCATGTCCAAAACAATAAATATGACGTCTCCATAATTCTGTTTATACTTCTACCAGGAACCAGTTTACATTATAAACAATTCACACTGAAATCAATTCAACCGGTGTTGCAAGAATTGTTTATAAGCAACTTCATAATGGAGAATTTGGATACATCCAAAATAGCATAATATCCTGGGCCAGCATCTTAACTAGTCAATCCCTGACCTCTTGACCTGGTCAGCGCTCTTCAGTTGTGTAAAAACAGACTCTCAAAGGTTGCTTTTTAGGACAGAGGACATCAGCTCGTTAGCTGAAATGTGCTGATCTTTTGTCTTCTAACAGATCCAATCAACAGTGTTGAACATCTCTGACGTCAGGCTGTATCTCTACAGGAGTATAATACACATGCCGGCGTTGCACAATCCAGACTAGACTGTGTTTTGAAGATGAACTAATCAATCCATTTATTTGCGCAGCGTGCCGATAAATCACTTTGAGGATGTCTTGTTTTATAAAGTGGAAAGGAGGGATCAGTCTGCGTGCGCTGATATTTACTGTTGTTATTCTCAGGTTTCCTGCCAAACCTGCTCTGGATTGTGTGTGTTTTAGGTGCTTGTTATGAAGCGGATTGGAGACGCACACAGATTTCCTGCTTTAATTTATGCTGCGAACACATTCTCTTCCTCTGTCGTGCTCAATAATGTTTGACCTGTGAGGTCTGGTCATTATTCAGATGTAGATTCTGCAGAGCAGTTTCCTGTGCTGCTCAATATCCAACAACACTGCTGGATCAGCCGTATTTCACTCAAGTCAAGTAAAAAAAAAAAAAAAAAAGAGTTCAAATGGCCAAATTTTACAAGATAAAGCCTTTTATAAAGTTAAAATAAAGTAGTGCTGTCAAAAAAAAAATGAATCGTGATGTATATTACACATACATACACAAACCGGCCACTTTATTAGGTACACCTTACTAGTACTGAGTTGGTACTTAATCCTTTGTGGCAGAGATTCAACAAGCTACTGGAAATATTCCTCAGAGATTTTGCTCCATGAGAGCATTACACAGTTGCTGCAGATTTGTCGGCTGCACATCCATGATGCCAATCTCCCGTTCCACCACATCCCAAAGCTGCTCAATTGGATTGAGCTCTGGTGACTGTGGAGGCCATTTGAGTACAATGAACTCATCGTCATGTTCAGCAGTCTGAGATGATTGAGCTTTATGACATGCTGCGTTATCCTGCTGGAAGTAGCCATCAGAAGATGGAGACACTGTGCTCATAAAGGGATGGACATGGTCAGCAGCAATACTCAGGTAGGCTGTGGCGTTGATGCTCAATTGGTACTAATGGACCCAAAGAAAATCTCCCCCACACCATTACACCACCACCACCAGCCTGAACCGCTGATACAAGGCAGGATGATCCATGCTTTCATGCAGTTGAGGCCAAATTGTGAGCCGAGCATCCGAATGTGTCAGCAGAAATGGAGACTCATCAGAGCAGCAACGTTTCTCCAATCTTCTATTGTGCAGTTTTGGTGAGTCTGTGTGAATTGTAGCCTCAGTTTCCTGTTCTTAGCTGACAGGAGCGGCACCCGGTGTGCTCTTCTGCTGCTGTAGCCCATCCGCCTCAAGGTTGGACGTGTTGTGTGTTCAGAGATGCTCTTCTGCAGAGCTCGGTTGTAGCGAGTGCTTATTTGAGTTACTGTTGCCTTTCTATCAGCTGGAACCAGTCTGGCCATTCTCCTCTGACATCATCAACAAGGCATTTGCGCCCACAGAACTGCCGCTCACTGGATATTTCCTCTTTGTCGAAGCATTCTCTGTAAACCCTAGAGATGGTTGTGCGTGAAAATCGCAGTAGATCAGCAGTTTCTGAAATACTCAGAGCAGCCCGTCTGGCAGCAACAACCATGCCACATTCAAAGTCTCTTAAATCCCCT
>NC_141032.1:1585000-1640000 GCF_052040795.2 Danio rerio
CCCCCCCCCCCCCCCCCCCCCCCCAAAAGGTCCAAGAATTGTATTAATTCAGCTCATTTTGATTAAGTAGTTTGAATAAGCAGAAAAAGTCATTTCTGAGTGTACACTGTAGAAAACGATGTGTTGAGACAACATGAATAAATTAAGTTAGCTTATTACACTGAAAAAAATTAATCTGCAAAACTGTTGCAAACAATTTATTTGTGTTAAATTAAAACAAACAAATTTAATTTAGTAATGTTCAACTTAATTTTTTGTTTAAATTAAGCCCAAATAAATTGTTTAACGTAAAAAAAAAAAAAAAAATAGTGAATCCAAGGAATCATCTCTGAATCATTTTTTTCGGTAAGTTTTTACAAATTTAAGTTGATTGAATGTAAAACAATTTAGTTATCCCCAAAAATCTCAAGACTTGTGTTGTTTTAGCTCATTTTAAATACATAGTTTAAACAAACAGCATCTATACACACACACGCACACACTGTAAACCCAACATTCAACTTTATCAAATGAAATGAGTGCAGTTAACTCAAAATTGGCTGAAAGTTAACTCTACTCATTTGAAAAGAGTTTTGAACTCAGTGTTGATGTTAATGAGTTAATTAAATACCTCATTACTTTAACTTAAATGGAGTAAGTTCACAGTACTCATGTAGATTAATTTCCTACCTCAAATGGTTTGTAGCGATCGGTTTACTCAAACAGTTTTAGTTGCCTTAACTTATTGGGTTTGACAGTACTCAGTTGGTTTGAGTTCTCTTCATTTATTGGGATTTACTGGGCTCAAATTGCTTTATTCACTCAATTGGATTAAGTTTACAGTACTTAGGATTCGTTTTTGAACTTAAATGGTTTGTTGCAATCGGTTTCCTATAACTGTTTGAGTTACCTTAACTTTTTGGCTTATATATATATATATATATATATATATATATATATATATATATATATATATATATATATATATATATATATATATATGTATGTATGTACACTATTGGTCAAAATTTTGAAGTCAGTTTCTTTCATGTTTTTTTTTAAAGTAAAGTAATTCTGTTCATCAAGACAGCATTTATTAAATGTAGAAAGATTGTTAAACATTTATTAAAAATTTTAATAACTGCTTTCTTATCCTATTTAGTTTCAATAATAATAAATAATATTAAATAATACATTTAATATTAAATAATGAATAATAATGATATTAAAAATAACAATAATAATTATTAATATCAAAGTGATTTCTGAAGGATCATGTGACTCTGAAGACTACTGAACTACTGACTACTGGAGTACTGAAGCTGAAATATTATGTTTAAAATCGCTGGAATAATTTTTTTAATTAAATTATAAACTACTTTAAAACAGTTGTTTTATAGTGCAAAAAACATTTCACGATTTTACAATTTTGTTTACTGTATTTTTGATTAAATAAATGCGCCTTGGTGAGCAGGAGAAACTTATTTTAAAACATTTTAAAATCCTACATTAGTCTATCTATTTTTTTTTAATATTATCCTACATTAGTTTATCTATCTATCTATCTATCTATCTATCTATCTATCTATCTATCTATCTATCTATCTATCTATCTATCTATCTATATATATATATATATATATATATATATATATATATATATATATATATATATATATTCCAAAAATCCGTTTATACGCCTTAATTCTTTGTTTTATAGTGCCACACTTTCCAGTATATCTCGACAGGTTGTTTTCTTAAAATAATGTACAGTAGGGAATCTGATACACGACGTGAAAGTACGTGTCCTCTCAGTACACTTTCCTGGTATTAACTGCACCAGAAAGCACAAACCCCGCGCGCGCGCGCTGATCCACTCAATCTGACGCAGGAGGAGGAGGAGGAGCGCGCTCGCCTTTAAATAGCCGCTGTCCATCCCCAAAACCTTCAGAGGCTCCGAAGCCACCAGCTTTATCATTCACCCAACAACACACACACACACCCAAACAAACCATGATCAAGAAAATGAGTCCGTCGGAAAACGAGTTTGACATCCCGGCGAAAAACTGCTACCGGATGGTGATCCTCGGGTCCACCAAAGTCGGGAAGACGGCGATCGTGTCGCGCTTTCTGAACGGACGCTTTGAGGAGCAGTACACGCCGACCATTGAGGACTTTCATAGGAAACTCTACAGCATTAAAGGAGATGTGTATCAGCTGGATATTTTGGATACTTCAGGGAACCATCCATTCCCAGCTATGCGGAGACTGTCCATTCTGACCGGTAAATATAGTTTCATACATTTAAGGGGAGTTTAGATGCAATAAAAGAGGTGTCATCTGCAATTTTATTCAGTGATTTTTGGTTTAAGCAAAAATAATACGCTTTTTCCATTGCGTTTAAAGCGCAAAAGCTGGACGTAAACATATGATAGTCTCATTTAAGAAATAAATATAATGCACTTGTAGGATTTTGCATCTGAAACTCTCCATATTTATACATGCATTGATAATAAACACATCAAACACTGACTGGATGCAAGATTTCTAACCATGCTCTTCAATGATTCTCCCCTACAGGTGATGTGTTTATCCTGGTGTTCAGTTTGGACAACCGCGAGTCCTTCCACGAGGTGCAGCGTCTGAAGCAGCAGATCTACGAGACCAAATCCTGCCTTAAAAACAAGACCAAAGAGAACGTGGACGTGCCTCTGGTGATCTGCGGGAACAAGGGCGACCGCGAGTTTTACCGAGAAGTTCAGCGCGACGAGATCGAGCAGCTGATCGCCGGAGACGAGCAATGCGCGTACTTCGAGATCTCCGCTAAAAGGAACACGAACGTGGATCAGATGTTCCAGAGACTCTTTACGCTCGCCAAACTGCCCAATGAGATGAGCCCTGATCTCCATCGCAAGGTGTCCGTGCAGTACTGTGACATCCTGCATAAAAAGTCGCTGAAGAACAAGAAGGTGAAAGACGGCGACGCGTACGGCATTGTCGCGCCTTTCGCGCGGCGCCCGAGCGTGCACAGTGACTTAATGTACATCAAAGAAAAAGCGATAGGAGGTGGACAGACTAAGGATAAAGAAAGGTGTATTATCAGCTAGAGTGAGCCATCTGAAGCCCCTTGCGGTCAGTATAGATGCACACGGTACACTTGCGGTGCCTGTATTGCGGTGACTCCAACAGGATCCAACGCGTCCTGAAGAAACAGTCATCGGCTTGAGCTCTCAGCCTCGTGGAAAAGCGCATGTTATGCTTGCGAGATCTCCTGTACAGAATAATACACACTTTGTTCTGTTCAGCCAGAGGCGCCTCTGTGATGATGATAATACTGTGGCTTATAAGAGTTATCGACTCCATGCTTAAAAATGTGCTTTGTTAAAACATCTGCCTTTTTGAGTGCTGAAGCGGAGAACGGGAGTTGACATGTCAGCTGTTTACATTTTTATTTGAGTAAATCAACTTGAATGTTTTAAATGCAGAACAATTTTATATTGTTGATGAATGTATATTTATTCTTCTAGATGTCACTGTTGAACTCAACTCTTGGTAAAAGAGAAATAAAAAAAACATTTGTCAAGAATATGCACGCTTCCTCCTTACTTTTGCAGTGTGTTTGTGAACAGAAGATACCTGAAAATACTTTTGGGTTTTTGTTTTCTTTTGTATGTTTTGCACAAACTTAACTCCAGAAAAACGCCTTGTGTATCTACACTGTCAACCCAAATAAGTAAGCAGAACCCAAAAAAAAAGTATGTAACTTGTTGCCTTAAAATTTTTAAGTTCATGAACTTAAAAAAATTAAGTTTTCAAAACTTAAATAATTTGATTACATGCTACTTAAACCTTTTAATTACAGTTAAATTAAAACTTGTTATGAAATCAACTTAAATATTTTAAGTTATAGTAACTTAAAATTTTGCTTACCCATTCTCATAGCATTAAGTTACTTTACATTACTCAAAAAAATAAGTACATAAAGAACCACTTTCAAGTTGAATCCACTTAATATTTATCAGTATATTTGTTTTGTTTTTTTTAAGTTGACATTGACATTAACAAGTTAAATTATACTCCTTAGTGGTACTAACTTAAGAGCAAGTAAATTAAAAATAATAAGTTTAATTTACTCAACCTATAAAAGTCACACAAACTCAAACTATTTAAGTTAGTATAACTGTTTTAGAAAATTGAGTGTGTACTACTCAATCAATTTAATTATTTCGAGCATTTGGGTTTACAGTGCACTCAGAAATAAATGTACGCCAGCTGTCACTGGGGTGGTGGCACCTTTTCAAAATGTACAATTTTGATCCTAAAAGCTCAATATTGATACCTCAAGGGTACATATTAGTACCTTAAAGGTACAAAAGTGTCCCTGTTAAATTTTTTAGGTACTAATATATACTTTTGAGGTAACAATATGGACCCTTTACAAATGTGTAGCACGCAGTGACAGATTGCGTACCTTTATTTCTGAGAGTGTAGCATGCTTCGAGCATATTAAAAATGCAGGTTCATGCAAATTAAAATAGTTAATTTATTTGCTTTAAAACTTCAGTCATCCTAAATGCAAAACAGTGTTTATCTATAATGGCATGGCAAAACTTTAACTTAAAAACGTAATTTGAAACACTAAATCAATCTCAGTTAATTAACAGTAAATATGAATTACATTCTGCTTTGTCGACTTTTGAAGTTAATAATTTAATGGGGCAGTTAAACAAAAGTAAATTGACATTTTAGTATAGTTTAAGGCGATATATTGTATAATAATATCATTATTAGGCTTATAATAACAGAAAATATAATGCAAAATATATGAAATAATATTATTTTAGTGAAGTTAAGCTAAAAATATTCCATATACAGTTGCAATCAGAATAAATAGCCCCCGTTTATTTTTTTCAGCACATTTTGTCGGCACATTTGTAATCATAATAGTTTTAAAAACTCATCTCTAATAACTGATTTATTTTATCTTTGCCATGATGACAGTAAATAATATTAGACTAGATATTCTTCAAGACACTTCTATACAGCTTAAAGAGACATTTAAAGGCTTCACTAGGGTAATTAGGGTAACTAGGCAGGTTAGTGTAATTAGGCAAGTTATTGTTTAACGATAGTTCTGTTCTGTAGACTATCAAAGTATATTGCTTAAAGGGGCTAATAATTTTGACATTAAAATGGTTTTAAAAAAAATTAAGAACGGCTTTGATTCTAGCTGAAATAAAACCAATAAGACTTTCTCCAGAAGAAAAAATATTATCAGACATACTGTGAACATTTCCTTGCTCTGTTAAACATCATTTGGAAAATATAAAAAAAAAAAAAAAAAATGAGGGGCGAATAATTCTGATTGCAACTGTTTGCTAAAAATGCTAACAAAAAGTGTATCTGCACACATACAGTAATTTAATTTACCACAAGATAGTAATTCATCATGTCTTGAAAGATGAAGGCCCAATATTTTCTCTAAAAGATGGTTTACATCTGTTTAATATCCATCTGCAAGCTTCCAACTAAATCAAGGTATATATACCAACAATACTACAGGTATATCCTTGCATATACTAAGCAAATATTTGTGTAAACACAATTTTTTTTTCCCATTACGGCATTAAAATAAAACCTCTTATTGTCTCTTAAACCAGTTTACTTTCAAGTGTAAATATTCTACTTACGTTTTAAATCTGACAATATAGGACGCACAAATTGTCTTTTGTTTGCGCACACACTTTTTTAGGTTAGTTGAAAATTACTTAAACTCTTAATGAGAACACTATATAGTTGCTTAACAGAATAAAATACATCTAAAGCAAAACAAATACATCATACTAATGCTTCAGCTCTGCAATAACACCTTCTCTCAAACTATTACGCATGAATATTCCAAAATGTATAACAAGAACTACGATTGTTGTGCACACAACCTGATGCCAAGAAAATGATCCACTAATATTGCTTGGAATTAAGCTCCAGTCTGTGTACATTAAAATACATGTTAGGCATCAGCTGAAACCCTAAATAAATATTCCAAATTAACCCTCGTCTTTTCTTTGACATTAAGCAAATCCTCTTGTATTTAAACTCACTCGTGCAGTTTAAAAATGACCAGATATTGCTTCAGTTCACCCCCCCCCCCCCCCCCCCAAAAAATACTACAGCAATTTATAGTAAGTACTTTAGTGTGTTATGCACCATACTATAGTAAATAGGGTTTTAATCATTTGTATTCTTTGTTGTTTTTATTTAGTTTTACTTGTATTATTACAACACAATCACACAGCAATTTTATAACTTGTTGATTTAGTGGCTAATTCGTAAGAATTCGTACGATCTAATTTGTACAATTTAGCACGATTTGCTTATCACCCAATGACGGTTGGGGTTAGGGGTGGGGTTTGGTGCCACGCCCACTTTAAAATCGTACATTTTCGTACGACTGAACTCGTACGAATTCGCCACTAAACTGACAAAACGTAAAGAACTTATGTTTCCTCGTGAAATCAGGCTGATTATTATACTTATGTAAAGCACTTTGAATTACCATTGTGTATGAAAGGTTCTATATGAATAAACCTGCCTTGCCTAAAATAATTGAGTTAATCTGTTGTGGGATTTCTATAGTTGCTATGTTAACACCACAACTACAGTAATACAAACTATTTATAGTAAGTACTTTAGTGTGTTATGCACCATACTATAGTAAATAGGGTTTTAATCATTTGTATTCTTTGTTGTTTTTATTTAGTTTTACTTCTATTATTACAACACAATCACACAGCAATTTTATAACTTGTTGATTTAGTGGCTAATTCGTAAGAATTCGTACGATCTAATTCGTACAATTTAGCACGATTTGCTTATCACCCAATGACGGTTGGGGTTAGGGGTGGGGTTTGGTGCCACGCCTCCTTTAAAATCATACATTGTCGCACGAATTCGCCACTAAACTGACAAAACGTAAAGAACTTATGTTTCCTCGTGAAATCAGGCTGATTATTATACTTATGTAAAGCACTTTGAATTACCATTGTGTATAAAAGGTACTATATGAATAAACCTGCCTTGCCTAAAATAATTGAGTTAATCTGTTGTGGGATTTCTATAGTTGCTATGTTAACGCCACAACTACAGTAATACAAACTATTTATAGTAAGTACTTTAGTGTGTTATGCACCATAGTACACTCTCAGAAATAAAGGTACTGGGGCAGAAGGTGCATATTTGTACCTAAAGGGTCCATAACGGTACTTCTTAGGTACATTTGGGTGCTAATATACACCTTTGAGATACCACTGTGGACTCTTTGAGTTCAAATATGCACCTTTTTTTATTGAGAGTGTATGGCAAAATAGGGTTTTAATCATTTGTATTCTTTGTTGTTTTTATTTTATTATATATTATTATACTTGTTTATGTAAAGCACTTTGAATTACCAGTGTATGCAATGTACTTGAAAATAAACTTGCCTAAAATAAATCAGTTAATCTGTTGTGGGATTTCTACTGTTGCTGTTTACACCACAACTACAGTAATACTAACAACAATTGACCCAATGCTGTAGTTTTCTTCAACCATAGCTTATATTATACTGTAATACACCACAGCTTACTGAAATAAAAACTAAAGTGTGCTACATTATTTATAGGAGCTTATTAGTTCACTTTAGTTAATACCAAAGTATGCTGTAGCGTTCAGTAAGTGCTGTGAATACAATAATATATATAGTATAATACATTTGGGTCGCACCAATGAACCCCCAGCCATGAGCGCACCACAAGTCATGTGACAAGAATTGACCAATCAGCTTCAGCTTGTATGGAATAGGGGGTCTCAGACAAAAAAAAAGGTTGGGAACCACTGGTATAATACATTTGACTAAGTATGCCTGAAAAACACTATGAAAATGCAACTAACAACCTCTATTTAAAAGGTGCTTTAATTAATTTAATGCACAAAGCAAAAGTCCGAATGTGATGTCCAAAGTAAAAGTGAATAATATTTACAAAAAAGGTTTACTTTTGTATCTTTAAGATGCACATTTGCACTTTTTAGTTATTAATATGTACCTTTAGAGACAAAAATGCCCCATTGACAGATTATTTCTGACAGTGTAGTATGCTTCAAAAACACTAGTATTTTTTTTCATGTGTTAAATGCAACGGAACTTTTATCAAATATGTGGTTTTATAAATTTAATGCACAAATGTAAAGTATACAAAAAGCACACACTGATTTGAATACTGTCCAAAGAAAAAGCAAATGATATGTACAAAACAAATCCATGCGGCAGATGTGAGTGCGTGAGTGAGTTAGTGAGTGTCGCCCCCGTTGGTGAGAGAGTGTCATGACATTAAACTCTGCCGGTTCATGCTGGACATCAGGATGGTTTAGGGATGTCAAACATGCACAGGCTCTTGTATTTCTGCAGGAGCTGGTTCTTGGTCTGGACCTGTTCTCGGAGCGTTTGCAGTTTGCTCTCCTGCACCGCTGGACTCATGTCGATGCCTGGCATGCTGGAGATCTGCTCGCGGGCCTCCTGGATCTTCGTCTTCAGCTTGTTGAGCTCCTGATGGACGTCTGGACTGTCTTTATCCATGCTGTGGACAGGTGAACACAACAGATAGGCTGTTAATGAGAGCGGGGCGAAAGTAGGGCTGCACACACTAAAAAAGATTTGAAAAATGAGATTATTTTTTTTTAATTTTCCTAATTTATTTCTGCTTTTGAATTGCATTAGGGATCTTAATCTTTCTTCAAACAATTTTTAACCTTGAAAAGTTGTAAAAAGTGACTATCATGAACTCTTTTATTAGTTTGCAGCCCTATATAGTCTGTCTTGATGTTGTATATTACGGTACAAACACCTTGTAATAAACTGCAGCACATTTTCTGCTATTTTACAGACTTATTTCTCTACATATTATTTCTTATGCATTATTTCAAACTACTAAAATGTCAACTAAAGTCACGTTGTTAAATTGTAGAGTTGAATTTTCAACATCAAAAGTCCACAGAGCAGAGGTCAACATCCCATAATGCAATACACAACCGTAAATAAACCCAAAACTACCATGAAAATGAATTTAAACAGGGCAAAATTGCGGTAAAGTTGGATTTATAATCAACTTCCCTTCATTTTTGGACAAACTCACCATCTATGAATATTCCAGGGGGGTCAAACTCTGCATCCCTGCACAGTTAAGTTCCAACACACTTACCTGCAGGTTTCAAAAAAGCCTGAAGCACATAATTAATCAGGTCAGGTGTGTTTAATTAGGGGTAAAGCTAAACTGAGCAGAGCTGCAGCCAGAGTCTGACACCTGTGGAATGTTCGCTCTCAAACGGCATGTGAGTATTACTTAAAAGCAACATTAGAACTAATTGACTGACTGTGAACAATGTTGTACTTTGACAGTCATTGGGTGCTGATATGATTTCACCGTTTACAATTTGCAAACAAAACTTGTATTATTAGGGAGAATGTCTGAATATGAAACCAACTTTAGCCACATCTAATGAAAGTCTTATAACATATATTTATCATTACAGTGGCACTTGAAAAGAAACACACAACTTGTAACAGAAAAAGTAACATTACTACAATGATTTCCTTAATGCATTGTAATGTTAACTAGCTGCACATTGAGGTGAAGCTGGTTTTATATTCGTACATTGGTTCAGTGACATGCTCCCTTTATTGTTTACCATGGTACTTTGAATATTCTGGCTGAAGTAAAACAACATTAGCACTATTTAACTGACTGTGAACAATGTTTGATGGTCACTGGCTGCTAATATGATTTCACGATTTACAATTTGCAAAGAATACTTTTCTGAAATTAAATTATGGAGAATTTCTGTATATAAAACCAATCTTACGCCAATCTTAAACGTGTTTTAGCATTAAATAACCTGTATATACATCATAACTGTGACATAAAACACAACTTGTGACAGGGAAAAGGTAATGTTAAGTTACCTTTACAGTGATTTACTTTCTGCATTATAACGTTAACGTTACCTAACGGCTGTAAAAGCGATTAAATCGCGTGATATCGTGACATTACATGCTGAATGTGCGTATATATGTTGGAAATCAAATGTTTTCATGACTCAAATTCGCTTTGTTGCTTTCGTCCCCGAGCGAATCAGCTGTTGTTTACATATATCCAATGCGACCACTGATGAGACTATGAAATATCCGTATATTTGCTTAAATCGGCGTCTTGATGTACGCATGCATTGGAATCAGGCATGAGACAAACAAATATTAAGTTCTCACCATTTTATGACGTCGTGAATAATTGGCAAAAAGGAATAATCTTCAGCCTCCTCCACCACCGGTACAGCAGCCGCCATGTTTTCAGGGAGAACCTCACGTCATCAACGCGCGTCTGCGTCACTATATTAACGACGTCACGATAGAAGTGTATTAATAATATTTATATCTAAATTTCGGTGTCTTTTGTAACTCAAGTATTAAATCGACTCATCATCAAATGCCCCAAATGTTAAAGTGTCTTGGTTTGACTTATCTGGCTTATCTTATCGGACTTTACGAAATGTAAGATTAATATTGATTTGTTTGTCATCTATAGCTAAGTGTATTTATGTATGGCTATGTCATATTTGTATGTCTATGTCATTTGTTATTTTTCTCACGACGAACACAACAGAATATATATAGGCAATTTGTTTATTTTAATGGGTACATATTGTATTCACAAATGTAAATTTTCTCCATCCTTGTCTAATTTGCTATTTTTATTTTTACTTTAATTACTGCATTACAAATTTTTTACAGTTAACTTTGTTAAACTTTATTAAGACTTAAATATGATGTAGTTTTGCCTCTGTAATTTGTTTTAAAATATTATATTTAATTATTAATTCATTTTCTTTTTGGCTTAGTCTCTTTATTAATCTGGGGTCACCACAGCGGAATGAACCGCCAACTTATCCAGCATGTGTTTTTAACAGGCGACTCAGTGGCGCAGTTGGTAGTACTATTGCCTCACAGCAAGAAGGTCGCTGGTTCAAGCCTCGGCTGGGTCAGCTGGTGTTTCTGTGTGGAGTTTGCATGTTCTCTCTGCGTTCGTGTGGGTTTCCTCCGGGTGCTCCCTCTACAGTCCAAACACATGTGGTACAGGTGAACTGGGTAGGCTAAATTGTTTGTAGTGTATGAGTGTGAATGAGTGTGCATGGAAGTTTCCCAGTGATGGGTTGCAGCTGGAAGGGCATACGTTGCGTAAAAATGTGCTGGATAAGTTGGCGGTTCATTCCGCTGTGGTGACCCCAGATTAAGAAAGAGACTAAGCTGAAAAGAAAATGAATGAATGAATGAATGTTTTACACAGCGGATGCCCTTCCAGCTGCAACCTAACGCTGGGAAACACCCATAGACACTCATTAACACACATACACTACAGACTGTTTAGCCTACCTATTTCACCTGTACCACATGTGTTTGGACTGTGGTGGAAACCGGAGCACCCTGAGGAAACCCACGCCAACATGGGGAGAACATGCAAACTCCACACTGAAATGCTAACTGACCCAGCCGAGACTCGAACCAGCAACCTTCTTAATGTGAGGCAACAGCTACTGTGCCACTGCGTCGTGTGATTGGCTGATTAGAAATGTGCGTTAACAAGCAGTTGGACAGGTGTACCTAATACTTTTAAATGTAAATATAAATCCAGCTCATCCTTCCAATCCAACAATCCTCCTCTGACATTTTACATCTTGCTAATTATTAACCTCAGACTCAGAAATATTCAGCACATGATTGATTATGAGAAAATGTTCATGAAACTAAGCAAATCAACTGCACACAGTCTCCATTGTGTGTCCAGCAGCGTTACTGGCTATAGATATGAACAGACCTCACTCTTTATTTCATCATAATAATGTTTTTGTTGTGGTTTTAATAATTCTCCTCTTCTTCATGCTGATCTTTATTCAACTTTCCAGGAAACCTCATAACTATTAAATGCACTGATGAATGTTTGTTTTTGCCCGCCGTTACCCTCTGCCCTTTGTCCTTTTGTAATTCCTGAACTACATTCCTGTACATTTAGAAATATGTGCTTTATTTGTAATATTGATTTTCATAATCTGTGTCCTAGATATGTATTGTATGAAAAAGCTAAAGTTCACTCGAAATGAGTTTACTCGTTTCTGTTTTTTTTATTTAAATATTTATTTGATTTTATTATTTTTTTATTTTATTTATTTTTTAATTTATTTTATTGTTTTTCATTTTATTTATTTATTTATTTTAATTAAAAATTTACTTTTATTTATTTGTTTATTTTATTAATTTTATTGTTTATTGTATTTATTTATATTTTATTGTTTATTATTTTATTATATTTTTTTATTGTTTGTTATATTTTTTATTTGATTTTTTTTGTTATTTTTCATTTTTATTTTATTGTTTTATTTTTACTTTATTTATTATTTTATTATATTATTATATTTTTATTTTTTTATTTTATTTTATTTTATTGTTTATTATATTATTTTTTATTTTATTAATCATTTTTATTTTATTGTTTATTATTTTATTATATTTTATTTTTGAATTTTTTTGTTTATTAAATTGTTTTTTTTATGTGCATGTATTGTGTGTGTGTGTGTGTGTGTGTGTGTGTGTGTGTATCTCTGCAGTGTAGTGTGTGTGTGTGTGTGTGTGTGTGTGTGTGTGTATCTCTGCAGTGTAGTGTGTGTGTGTGTGTGTGTGTGTGTGTGTGTGTGTGTGTGTTTGCATGCATGCATATGAGTGTATTATACAGTATGTCTGTGGGTGTGTGTATATGTCTGTGTGTATGATGAGTATTTTTGTAAGGTGTGTGTGTGTGTGTGTGTGTGTGTGTGTGTGTGTGTGTGTGTGTGTGTGTGTGTGTGTGTGTGTGTGTGTGTGTGTGTGTGTGTGTGTGTGTGTGTGTGTGTGTGTGTGTGTGTGTGTGTGTACATCCTGTCAGCTGGATTGTTCTGAACTGAAGATCAGTGAAGCTCGTGCTCCATCAGTTATTACTCATTAACGAAACACACACACACACACACACACACACACACACACACACACACACGGGCTCTTCATTAACAGGATGTTTTGATGGAAGCGGACTGTTTGCCAATCGTGTTTCCTCATTGCTGATCCAGTCAGACACTCAATAATCAATACTGTTCTCTGTTTGCTTCTGAACAGATGAAGTCATGTGTCGATGATCAAGTCCTGTCTGTCATCATACACACATCATATGGCTGAAGTGTGTAGACCTACTGTAGTGTGTGTTCCCGCTCAAAACAACAGCTTACCTCTGCTCTTAGAAGATATCACATATTCAGGGTTCTCGTTATTCTGATTAATACTAATAATATATTAATGTAGTGTGGGCGGCGTGATGGCGCAGTGGGTAGCACTGTCGCCTTACAGCAAGAAAGTCACTGGTTCAAGTCCCACCTGGGTCAGTTGGTGTTTCTGTGTGGAGTTTGCATGTTCTCCCCGTGTTGGCGTGGGTTTCCTCTGGGTGCTCCGGTTTCCCCCACAGCCCAAACACATGCGCTATAGGGGAACTGATCAACTAAACAGGCCGTAGTGTATGAGTGTGTATGGGTGTTTCCCAGCACTGGGTTGCAGCTGAAAGGGCATCTACTTTGTAAAGCATATGCTGGAGGAGTTGGCGGTTCATTCCGCTGTGGTGACGTCTGAGGAATAACCCAGCATTTTTCATGCACACATACACGCATGGCAGACACATCATGCACATACACACACAAGCAATCAGACACAAACATGCTCTACACACACACACACAGTAAAATGGCAGGTTATTTCAACCCAAAAGTTGGGTAAAATATGGACTAACCTTTACGAAGCAGTGGCGCAGTAGGTAGTGCTGTCACCTCACAGAAAGAAGGTCGCTAGTTCGAGCCTCGACTCAGTTAGCGTTTCTGTGTGGAGTTTGCACGTTCTCCCTGCTTTCCCGTTGGTTTCCTCCGGGTGCTCCGGTTTCCCCCACAGTCCAAACACATGTGGTACAGGTGAATTGGGTAGGCTAAATTGTCTGTAGTGTATATATGTGTGTGTGTGTGTGTGGATGTTTCCCAGAGATGGGTTGCAGCTGGAAGGGCATCTGCTGCGTAAAAACTTGGTGGATAAGTTGGCGGTTCATTCCGCTGTGGCGACCCCAGATTAATAAAGAGACTAAGCCGACAAGAAAATGAATGAATGAATGAATGAATGAATGGACTAACCCAAACACTGGTTTAATTTCGGTCTTAATAATTTAATTAAAAATAAAATAACCCAGCACTTGCATTAGTCCCTATTACACCCAGAATTAGACTGAAATAACCCACTATTTTTAGTGCACACATACACACACAGCAGACACATCATACACGTACACACACACGAGCAATCAGACACAAACATACTCTACACACATAGTAAAAATGTCAGGTTATTTCAACCCAAAAATTGGGTAAAATATGGACTAAACCAAACACTGGGTTAATTTTGGTCTTATTCATTTAACTTAAAAAAAAAATTATCCCAGCAGTTGGGTTAGTCCTTATTACACCCATAATTGTACTGAAATAACCCAGCATTTCTTAGGGCACGCATACACACACACAGCAGACACATCATGCACATACGCAGGTTATTTCAACCCAAAAGTTGGGTGAAATATGGACTAACCCAAACACTGGGTTAATTTTGGTCCTATTAATTTAATTAAAAAAAAAATAACCCAGCACTTGCATTAGTCCCTGTTACACTCAGAATTGGACTAAAATGACCCAGCATTTTTAATGTATACAAATATGTATTATTTCAGCTACAAAACAATAGATAATACATTTTAGTGTTTTTTTTAAGCAATGTGAAAGTGTAAAATGCATGTCTTCACACTGCACGCTTCTTTTTCAAACAGCATGTTAACACTTGTTGATGTTTTTTATGAATAAGAAGGAGAGGCTAAATGATTCCTTCATGGTAATTACCATAATGCAACTAGTGCTGTTGATTGAACTTAGTGACGGCGGAAGTGTTTTTGAAGCTATACAGCAAGTGTCTCTGTACAGTGATGTGAATCAGGTTTAGCCTTGTGTCCTTCGAAGGAGTGTCAATAAGATGAAAAGGTGAAGAAACAGAGTGTACTGTCCTGATACTGTCCTTCAGTTCACATTACCACATCACAGAGCAGGGCGAGACTTTAGAAAACCACCCAGCATGAGAAATCCACAGGAACACTTTCCAGTCCGCGGGAACACTGCAGACTTTTAGCAAAGAATGTTGTTTATTGGAAAATTACTTGTGCAATATGAGCGGCGCTTTAAGCGTATTAATAATTCAGTGGAATGAGCGAGCTGTGCATTGCCAGGAGTCAATATAAGACCCCACGTGTGTGCTAATCTCGCCAATTAATGTGTAGTTATTAGTCTGAATGTGGGTCGGGTCATCATATCAGTGAGGGAACATTGTGTGCGGAGTCACTATATGGTTTATTTTACAACACAGGCTCATTGGAAATGCATGCTCCAGCCTACATTTGTTTTGTGAAACCATAAAAATGTACTTCTGCACATTTAACTGCAGTTGTTGGGTGAAATGAACACTACTATGCAGTATGACGCTAATAATTTCTGTTCCTTTTCATATTACTTATATTTACAGGGACATAATTCATGAAGAGGATATTTTGTCGTGCAGTCATTTGCGCAATATCAAATAAACACCTCAAAGCAACTTGACACTGTCTATGATTTGGGATTAATTTAATGTGGTCAGCTTGCTCTGTAGCTCACGTTGTACGGTGTTGTACTTGTGACGCAGAGCATTTTGGTTGAATTTCAGATTCGCAAACATGTACACAGCGCCCTCTAGTGGATTTGTCATCTGAAACATACTACAAAACGTACCTTAAGTAATGTATTTCAGATTCGCAAAAATGTAGCACCCTCTAGTGGATGTGAAATGTACAACAATGTACCCTAAGAAATGTAATTTTATCTTTAAGTAATGTATCTCAGATTTTTAAAATGTAGACCGCGCCCGCTAGTGCATTTGTCATTTGAAACATGCAACAAAATGTACCTTAAGTAACGTATTCCAAACTCGCAAACATGTATACAGCGCCCTCTAGTGGATTTGTCATCTTAAACGCCACAAAACGTACATTTTGTTATGCATTTCAGATTTGCAAAAATGTTGCGCCCTCTAGTGGATTGTCATGTGAAATATACAAATGAATGTACCCCAAGAAATGTCATTTTATTTTTAAATAATGTATTTCAAATTTTCGAAACGTAGACAGCACCCTCTAGTGCATTTGTCATTTGAAAGATGCAACAAAATGTACCTTTTTAAGTTACGCATTTCAGATTCGCAAACATGTATACAGCGCCCTCTAGTGGATTTGTCATCTTAAACGCCACAAAACGTACATTTTGTTATGCATTTCAGATTTGCAAAAATGTTGCGCCCTCTAGTGGATTGTCATGTGAAATATACAAATGAATGTACCCCAAGAAATGTAATTTTATTTTTAAATAATGTATTTAAAATTTTCGAAATGTAGACAGCACCCTCTAGTGCATTTGTCATTTGAAAGATGCAACAAAATGTACCTTTTTAAGTTGCGCATTTCAGATTCGCAAACATGTATACAGCGCCCTCTAGTGGATTTGTCATCTTAAACACACCACAAAACGTACCTTAAGGAATGTATCTAAGATTCTCAAAAATGTAGCACTCTTTAGAGGATTGTCATCTGAAATGCACAACAATGTACCCTAAAAAATGTAATTTTATTTTTAATTAATGCATTTCAAATTTTCGAAATGTAGACATCGGCCTCTAGTGCATTTGTCATCTGAAACACACAACGAAACACATCTTGTTACATATTTCACATTCTTACGAATGTAGCCCCCTCTAGTGCATTTGTCATCTGAAACACAACAAAACACACCTGAAGTTACATATTTCATCTGTTAATGTTTCATATTGTAAAAATGTCGCACCCTCTAATTGATTTGTCATCTTAAACGCTCAGCAAAACGTGTCTTAAGTTACATATTTCGCATAAAAAAAATATAGCATGGGTTTATCATCTGAAACGCTAAAAATGCAGAAAAAAAATGCAGACAGTGCACTCTAGTGTGATTTGTCATCTGAAATGCACAATGAAACATACCTTGAGTAACATATTTCACATACGTAAAAATGTAGCGCCCTCTAGTGGATGTGTAACCTGACACGTATAACAAAACACACCTTAAGTTACATATTTCACATTCGTAAATGTCAAATGTTGCGCCCTCTAGTGGATTTGTTATATGCAGCGCACAATGAAACATACCTTATATTACATATTTGACATTCGTAAAATGTAGCGCCCTCTAGTGCATTTGTTATCTGAAACGCACTACAAAACGCACCTTGCGTTACAAATTTGACATTCGTAAAAATTTAGCGCCCTCTAGTGGATTTGTTACCTGAAGTGCACAAAACGCACCTTGCGTTACATATTTGACATTCATAAAAATTTAGCGCCCTCTAGAGGATTTGTTATCTGAAACGCGCAACAAAACGTACCTTAAGTAACATTTCACATTTGTAAAAGTCAAATGTAGCGCCCTCCAGTGGATTTGTAACCTGAAACCTACAACAAAACATACCTTAAGTTACAAATTTGAAATTTGTAAATGTCAAATGTAGCGCCCTCTAGTAGATATGTCATGAAACGCCCAAGGAAACATACCTTATATTCGTAAAAATGTAACGCCCTCTAGTGGATTTGTTACCTGAAACGCACAACAGAATGTATCTTAAGCAACAAATCTCAGATGCAGAAAATGTAGACAGCGCCCTCTAGCGTGATTTGTCATCTGAAATGTGCAACGAAACACATCTTACGTTACATATTTCACATTCGTAAAAATGCAGCATCCTCTAGTGGATGTTGTCTGAAACACACAACAAAACACACCATACATTACGTATTTGACATTCATAAAAATGTAGCGCCCTCTAGTGGATTTGTCATCTGGAACGCAGATCAGTTACAAATCTGAGATGCAGAAAATGTAGACAGCGCCCTCTAGTGTTTTTTTTTTTTTTTTTTTTTTTTTTTTTTTTTTTTTTTTTGGTCATCTTGAATGTGCAATGAACTGTACCTGAAGCAATGTATTTTACTGTAGACTGAGGCACGTATTTCCAGTAGTCCAGGGCTGGATTTAGTTTTTCTTATGAAACGCTCTTCCTGTGCAGTTTCACACTTCAGCGATTTTCTTTATTTTTGCATCCGTTTCTGTAGCCTTTAGGTTAATCGTGAAGCTGTAATGTGACTTAATCAGAAACTACTGACAGCTCAGCGAAACAGAGATCCAATCACTGACCGTTTGTTCCTTTAAAGACACCTGACTATCTTTCACAAGCTTGTAGAGTTTGTCCTGTGCTGTTTACGCAATAAAATGTGAATTTAAGGCTCGGAGGACACTCTTGCGTCACATCTTGAGCTGTGTTTAACACTCCAGCTGTTCGGGGATCTAATATTATTAACTAAAACTACGAAGGCATTTTCATGGTCTAAAAGGAAATAAAATAATTCAATGTATAAACACATTTGCTTCTGCTTTTTTTTTTAGAGGCAACATTATTGCTGTTCTGTTAACTTTAACGCATATCAACAAAAAATGAATGACATATATTTATTAATGAATTATTAATGACATATTTATGATGACTTATATTAATAATATATATTATGACTTACAGCAGCATATAACACAATTTAAAACATTATCTTAGTATTTGACATTTGCTTTTATACTGTACTAAACACTTTTTTTTTTTTTTTTTTTTTTTATTAAAACTTTGACTTTTTTTTCTCATTTGGGTTATAAATACCAATGCATATTTTCATCATTCATTCATTTTCTTTATCGGCTTAGTCCCCTTATTAATCTGGGGTCGCCACAGCGGAATGAACCGCCAACTTATGCAGCATGAGTTCGAACCAGCGACCTTCTTGCTGTGAGGTGAATATGCTACTCACTGCACCACTGTGCTGCCCCAAATTTTCATCATATTTTGGAAAATTGTATGCTTTATTCTTTAGTAAAATTTATAATTTATTTTTCTTAAATTTAAATTTGTTTTTAATGAATTTTAATTTTATTTGTGTGTGTGTGTGCGTGCATGTGTGCGTGCGCGGTGGTGGGGATTTATTTCCTAATTTTAGAATTCCTTATTTATTTATTTATTTATTTATTTATTTTAAATTTTTTTCTCATATGGGTCATAATTACCCATGCAGTTTCATCATATTTTTGAAAATTGTTCGTTTTCTTTAATATAATTTATTTTTGTTAAATTAAATTAATTTTATTTTTTACTTTTATTACATTTTTTTTATTGAATTCAATAATTGTATTTTATTATTTATTTGTGTATGTGATGGTTGTGTGTGTGTGTGGTGGGGATTTACTTCCTAATTTCAGAATTCATAATTAGTTTTTTTTTTTATTTTGTGTTCTATTATTTAATATAATTTATTTGTATTTTATTTTATGTGTGCTTGTGTATATTAGTGTGTGTGTGGTGGGGATTTACTACCTAATTTCAGAATTCCTAGCTTATTTTATTTACTGTATTATTTTTTTATTTGTTTTTATTTTGTGACTTTCCTCATTTGGGTCATGGATATCCATGCAAAGTTTCATCACATTTTGGAAAATGTGTACATGTTTTGTTATTTCATATAATACATTTTTGTTTAGATTATTTAGATTTTTATTTTGTTAGTATTTTTGTATTTTATTTTGTGCAATATTATATGATTATTAAAGGTTTAAAATGGTAAAAAAATTATTAATATTAATTATTTGTATTTTATTTTGTGTAATATGATTTGATGGTGACTCGGTTGCTCTGTGTATAGCACAGTGGCCTCACAGTAGGAAGGTTGCAGATTCGAGTCCCGGCTGGGTCAGTTGGCATTTCTGTGTGGAGTTTGCATGTTCTCCTGGTGTTGGCGTGGGTTTCCTCTGGGTTTCCCCACAGTCCAAACACATGCGCTATAGGGGAACTGATCAACTAAATTAGCCGTAGTGTATGAGTGTGTGTGTGTGTTTCCCAGTACTGGATTGCGACTGAAAGGGCATTTGCTGTGTAAAACATATACTGGAATAGTTGGCGGTTCCTTCCACTGTGGCAACCCCTGATGAATAAATGACTAAGCCGAAGGAAAATGAATAAACGAATGAATGAATGAATGATATGATCATGGAGGATTTCATTCAATAATATTTCAGAAAATGTGCTGGTCAGTCTAGAGAAGCTAGTTAACAACAGTTAGCGTAATAAATAAATGAGTAAAGAAATAAAACAGTGGTTATCCGGCGTCCTGAAGTCAACCTGCGCTGAACACAGACTGCTGAATCTGGCTGCTGTTTTGCTGCAGTTTAATTACTGTGTGTTACGTAAGCTCTCATTCAGACACTCCGGCCAGATTCCACAGCTTTCTCCCGCATTTCCATCAAGAGGCAGTAAAGTGTGTGTGTGTGTGTGTGTGTGTGTGTGTGTGTGTGTGTGTGTGTGTGTGTGTGTGTGTGTGTGTGTGTGTGTGTGTGTGTGTGTGTGTGTGTGTGTGTGTGTGTGTGTGTGTGTGTGTGTGTGTGTGTGTGTGTGTGTGTGTGTGTGTGTGTGTGTGTGTGTGTGTGTGCCAGAGCTTCACACACACTGTCTGATTGTGCTTTTATTTTCTATGACGTCTGTAAGAGTTTCTCCTGGCATTGTCAAAGTCTTGCTGCAGAGTGTTTGTGCATTCTATGTAACTTGCCCTTTTGTGTACATATACCAGGTAAACTCTACTGAAACTGTTCTCAAACTGTGGGACGTGCCAGGTGGGCTTACTTCTAGAGGTACGCGGAGGAATCACTGAGTAATGAAAGAAAAAATGAATACAATTCGAATCATTTGATGCGTACGATAACACCGATGTGATCACTCATACACTACAGCCAATTCCTCTATTGACCTTATTCTAAAATGCGGAAGTGCGCCTGTGTTCTCGATTGTTTTAGAACTTCTGATTCAGTCGCCTATGGGAGAAATGACTAGGAGTAATAAACGGCAGAAAACGGTCAAACTACTTGCTCTACAAACAAATGTTTGCATGACTATATAGACCAGGGGTGTCAAACTCCATTCCTGGAGGGCCGAAGCCCTGCACAGTTTAATTCCAACCCTGCTCCAACACACTTACCTGTAGGTTTCAAACAAGCCTGAAGGACTCAATTAGTTTGATCAGGTGTGTTTAATTAGGGTTGGAACTAAACTGTGCAGAGCTGCGGCCCTCCAGGAACTGAGTTTGACACCTGTGATATAGACCAAGTAGAATAATATAATAAGGAAATATCAGTTTGCAAAATCGAACAGCGAAATGAGCGGTTTTTAATGGCTAAAAATGAATGGAAGTGAATGAGACCGGAAGTCTCGAGCCAAAAAGATTCAAATGGCTGCGCCCGCTCGTCGGCGAGTAATGCATGTGTTTGGACTGTGAGGGAAACCGGAGCACCCGGAGGAAACCCACGCCAACATGGGGAGAACATGCAAACTCCACACTGAAACACCAACTGAACCAGCCGGGTCTCGAATCAGCGATCTTCTTGCTGTGAGGCCACAGTGTTAACCACTGTTGCCCCAATCATTAAATTATTAAAGATAATTGCATCCGTTTGTGAAAAGGAGTTAGGAGGGAAATGTTTAGGTAGCTAGCTTGAAGCCAGTGGTGCTGTCGGTAAGAACTGAGGTCCAGTCTAGTCACTCCAGTTGTGTTTATTAGCATCAACAAGGATTTGTGCTCAGGGGGAAAGGTGTGTTTGTGTGTTTGTGTGTTTGTGTGTGTGTGTGTGTGTGTGTGTGTGTGTGTGTGTGTGTGTGTGTGTGTGAGGAAATAACAGAAATGCAGTCCTCTGCACAGTTCAGCCATGTGCTGCCAGAAAATAGCTAACTGTGGGCACAGGTGCAGTTAATAAAGCCCTTGAGGCAGTCCTGATTGGCCAGAGATTGAATGAGAGGAGATTGGAGTGAACCATAATCTGAACAGGGGTGTGACACTGAGTTTGCAATTTAGGGAAAAAACTTCTCAACAGTTTGCATTATTCCCTGTACTAGAAACACACATACAGACACAACATTTAACGCTGCAAACCTCCTTTTTGATTTATGCTTGTTTAATTTAGTGTAATAAATCAGCAAAGTAAACATCTGTTCTTCTGCTAGAGCTGCTATAAATACATCTTTAGGCTACAGGCTAACGCTTGGATATTAGACAAATCTATTCTAGATGCAGATAACAAAATGTTACTCTGTCAAAATAGTTGGGGAAATATTAGGTTATTGTAGCACCTATCCCAACTATGGGTTATTTTAATCCAGTGCATTGGGTTATTTTGATTAAAAGTGATTTTTCCATTCTACTATTATCACTATTCATTTTATAATTGTGTAAATAAATAAATGTCCGCTGTGTCCTGAAGGTGAGAATGACGGCCGGATATCCCAAATATGTGTGTCTTTTAAAAGAAAAACTGATGAACATGTGAGGTAGAAAAAGCGGTTTTATCCATTAAATATAGATTAGCTATATATATATATATATATATATATATATATATATATATATATATATATATATATATATATATATATATATATATATATATATATATATATATATATATATATATATATATATATATCCATTTAATATAGATCAGATATATATGCACATACATGCATATATATATATATATATATATATATATATATATATATATATATATATATATTTATTATTATTATTATTATTGCGCTAGAGCTTAAATTTTATAACGCAGAAATAAAATTACACGCATATTAATACAGCTGTTCTGTGTCAGTTAAATCAGTTGACTGTTGAAATTCAAAATTTTAACCCAACTGGTTAAGTTCACTACTCAAAAAAACAGCTAAGATCATAATAATAATAATTGCAAAAATAGCTAAGATGTAGCATTTCCCAGAGGGTAGCTTTTAGTGTAGTTAAGCTACATTTTAAGTACAGCAGCTAATAGCTTAACTCACTACATTTTTTAAGTAGCTTGCCCAACACTGGATACAAAATAGTTTCATACCAGCAGCCATTAGACATTTAAATAAGGCATAAGCTGCGTCCCAAATCGCAAACATATGCACTATTCTATGCCATTTTGTAGTATAAATAGTGTAAGTAGTGTGTTCACACTGAAAACTCTAAAAAAAATTAAGTGCACTTTAAATACCCGGATGATGCACTCATTCAGCCGCTAAAATGAAGCGTGTAATGGTGGGCTGCGTCTGAAACCGCATACTTCCATACTATATAGTACGCTAAAATCAGTATGCGAGCCGAGTAGTATGTCCGAATTCATAGAATCAGTATGCGAGAAGTACCCGGATGACTTACTACTTCCGGCGAGATTCTGGAGTGCACATCCCATGCACGCTGCGCTATCCCATAATGCCCCGCGAGAGAATTCATGAATGTGAGTGAAGCGACGCAAATGACACAGGTAGATCATGTGACCATGACAAAATGGCGGATGTAGTACGTCCGAATTCCATTCATACTTTTCACATTCATACTGTATAGAACGCACTTTTTCTAACGGCCGAGTAGTATGTTGACATTCAAATGCAGTACCTACTGAGTAGCAGGCGGTTTCGGACGCAGCCATGGACACTTCACGCACTCAACGACCACAGGTTTAGTTGCGTATCGGAAGGGGCGGAGCTTTCGGAAGCACATGTTGAATAACTATTTATTTTGGATGGTGAAAGCAAAATTCTCCTACGAGAGTGATTATAGCGCCTCCCGATGGTGAATGCGGTTATACTCACGGCAGGTATTATTTGGTAACTCGGTCGTTTATTTCACTGATTTGGCAACCGACAAACGTCATTAGGGAAACGGTTTGAATTTCCGCTTAGTAAAAAACATTAGTGTGCCATTTGGGACGACACTACATACATATACTATCCTGTTGAGTGTGTAAGTGCATAGTGTGCCATTTGGGACGCAGCTTTAGACTAAAGCAGAGGTGTTTCGTTGATTTTGTATATTTTAGATCGTTTTAAACATTTATTTGGGGGGGAGGTGGACACTTGAAGTGTTTATTTATTTATTTAGTCTTTAAGTGATTTTATATTTGTTTTATGTGTTAATGTTCATCTGTTGTTGTCACTAAATGTGAGTTTCTTTGTGTGGCACTGTTATAAGATAAGGACTCTTAAATGCAAATTAAATAAAGTCGCCTAACCTAAGAGTGGTCATCAAGCTCTAGAGAAGGAGATGAGTGTGGATAAAAATATGAGATGATACATCAGCGAGTTCCCTTTCTCAAGTCAAACATCACAATGCCTTCAATCTGACGCTCCTCTTCCAGTGAATGAACTGAACATAATTGCGTGATTCTGAAGATCGCTTCTGATTCCCCGAACTCTCGATAGTCTCAAACTAATGTATTTTCTCTATGATTGCATCGCTTGCTGGATAATAACATCTTGCATGCGTTGGAGAGAGAAAGGTTGAGGTGACATCAAATCTTTTGTCACTTTGAGGTTCGGGTTGCTTTGACTCTTTCTAAAGTGTGCAGAAAATCCCTCATTCTGGACCGCTTTCTATATCTGAGCCAAATATAGACAAAGAGTTGGGTAGAAATGGATTATACAAATGTTTTTATTTTGTGTATGCATGTGACTTTTATTGACTTTTTTTCCATAATATTTTTATTTTTTGTTTTCAGTTTGTACACATTGAAATACATTTTACAAACATTTTACAACAAGAACCTTGTTGCATTTTACAAATTATACAAATTATGAGGATATATATATATATATATATATATATATATATATATATATATATATATATATATATATATATAATAAAAACTAAAAGCAAACAACAAACCATAAATAAATATATTAATAAAACTGCTCCTCTTTTTGTCATTTTTATTGACATTTTAGTTGTTTAAATTAATATTAGAAATAGTATATGGAGAAATAAGTGTTTAAAATTACAAAATATGCACTGGCAGATTTTTAGAAGGTTTTTGTAGCGTAATATGCGCAGCACAGGCTCATTCTGAAAACGTACCCCTGTATACAGTTCTGGAGATCACGAAGTATGTAGCCAGAAGTTCGTATGGCTGCTTTCCATCTCTAAAACGAACGCTACAGGGCGATATGATGCTGTTCCTTTCACGCTTACCAGCTGACCGCTTTCCTCATATGGAAGGCTTTTCCGAAGTTGCCAGTTTGTCCAGTGGCTCGCCACGTACATCGGCGAATTTGTGAAATGGAGTGAAGTTGACCGCGATGATAGGTTTCCAGAAAGCAAATAAATATCATGGTTCTTTTCTGTGCCCGACAATCGGGTTGTCATAGTCCTAACCTTCGACCACCACCCGTTCCACAAAGCACGAGCCCCTTACGGCTCCCCCCAGATTGAAGGAGTTTCTTACGCCGGGTGGAGGAGTTCAAGTATCTTGGGGTTTTGTTCACGAGTGAGGGAAGGACGGGATGGGAAGCGTGAGATTGACAGGCAGATCTGTGTAGCGGCAGCAGTAAGTTGATGTACTGGTCCATTGTGGTAAAGAAGGAGCCGAAAGGCAAAGCTCTCGATTTCCCGGTCAGTCTACTCTCACCTATGGTCATGAGCTTGGGGTCATGACTGAAAGGACAATATCTCCGATAAAAATGATCGAAATGAATTTCCTTCATGGCAGGGCGAACCCTTATAGATAGGGACAGGAGCTCTCTCACCCGGGAGGAGCTCGGAGTAGAGCTGCTGCTCCTCCACATCGAGAGAAGTCTGCTGAGGTGGCTCAGACATCTGTTTGGGATGCCTCCTGGACGCCTATCTAGGGAGGTATTTCCCTCTGGGAGGAGGCCTTGGGCATGTTGAAGGGGCTATGTCTCTCGGCTGGCCTGGGAATGCCTCGGGATCCCCGCGGAGGAACTGGAGGAAGTGTCTGGGGAGAGGAAAGTTTGGGGTTCCCTCCTGAGACTGCTGCCCCCGTGACCCGGCCCCGGAATAATGGAAGAAAATTAGGATGAGAATGTGTTAAAATCTGAAAACATGGTAAAAATCAGGAAGCTGTGAGGGCTATTTCTGGATTGCTTTTGAAAACACTGTCGGTTGGGTTTAGGGAAGGGTCAATCAGTGCTTTTGAAAACACTATTGGTTGGGTGTAGGGAAGGGGGTGGGCGGGTCAGTCTGTGCTTTTGAAAACATTATTGGTTGGGTTTAGGGAAGGGGGTGGGCGGGTCAATCTGTGCTTTTGAAAACACTGTCGGTTGGGTTTAGGGAAGGGTCAATCGGGTCAATCGGTGCTTTTGAAAACACTATTGGTTGGGTTTAGGGAAGTGGTGGGCGGGTCAATCTGTGCTTTTGAAAACACTTGGTTGGGTTTGGGGAAAAGGTGGGCGGGCCAATCAGTGCTTTTGAAAACACTATTGGTTGGGTTTGGGGAAGAGGTGGGCGGGTCAATCAGTGCTTTTGAAAACACTATTGGTTGGGTTTGGGGAAGAGGTGGACGGGTCAATCAGTGCTTTTGAAAACACTATTGGTTGGGTTTGGGGAAGAGGTGGGCGGGTCAATCAGTGCTTTTGAAAACATTATTGGTTGGGTTTGGGGAAAAGGTGGGCGGGCCAATCAGTGCTTTTGAAAACACTATTGGTTGGGTTTGGGGAAGAGGTGGGCGGGTCAATCAGTGCTTTTGAAAACACTATTGGTTGGGTTTGGGGAAAAGGTGGGCGGGCCAATCAGTGCTTTTGAAAACACTATTGGTTGGGTTTGGGGAAGAGGTGGGCGGGTCAATCAGTGCTTTTGTACATGTGTATGTATTCAGAATGAGCCTGGGTTGAATATACAACACCAACTCTGACAATATATTACTTTAAACTAATAAAACTTCTTTGAAAAGTCACTTTTTTACTACTCTTCAGGGTCAAAAGTTGTTGGTAGAAAGATCAAGCTCCCATAATGCAACTCAACAGCATAAATAAATGAGAAAAATAAAAATATGAATTAAAAAAATCCAGAAAGCTGCTAATTTCTGTATGTTTTGTTAATTGTTTTTTGCGACCGATATCAGGAATTGATTACAATTGATCAACACTCCAGCGTCAGCTCTATACATGCGTCTGTTGTTTGGATATAGGACGCAGCAGTGACTAAAACGGGCCTGAATTGTTTGCCAGACTCCTCATCTGACGCACACATGAGTCACATGCAGAAACACACTCCCTCGTCCTTCATATAAACTGCTTACGGTTGATGTCGTGTGTGTTTTGAGGATTCATTCAGGCCCGTCCGAGCACCTTATGACCATTTAATAACACTCAACAGGTCTAATTTTAACCCTGCGTTGTATTTATAGATTAATAACCGCATTCAGATGTACAACTCTTCCTCGGCTAGACAAACAAATACACATTTATCATTGAATAATTCAATTTATCTGAAGATAACATCAGAGGAGGCCCGTGTGCATCACACACACACATACACACACTTCTGAACCTCCACGTGGAGAAACATCAGAGTTACATAAGAGTCGATGAAGAAAGATGGATCAGAGGAGGGAAAGTAAATTGAGAACATTAATAAAAGAGGCACGTAATGAAGCTGAAAGAGAGCCAGAGAAAAAGGCTTTGATTTTTGCTTTTTTTATAATGAATTTTTGGAACGATTTGCATAAATCTAATTACATTTTAATGCGAATTGAATTGCAGCTACAATTTTCAGCATCCGTTTAAATCCCTACCAAAAAAAACAGTGCAGAATCTTACAATATTTCTTATGCATTTTAATCTTAAAAATAAAGAATGTAAGCTTTGATTATTTGATCGTGTAAAATCTAATATTGCTGGTGTTTTGGGTTTATTAACAGTTGTGAATTGCATTATGGGATGTTGATCTCTGCTCCATTCACTATTAATGTTGAAAACTCAACTCTACTATAGGGTTTTTGGATAAATGTTATGTGTATTATAGTGTTTACTACACTTTTAATGAATCATCCAGCATACTGTAGTATTGTATATACACTCATTGGCCACTTTATTAGGTACACCTGTCCAACTGCTTGTTAATGCAAATTTCTAATCACATGGCAGCAGCTCAGTGCATTTAGAGATGTAGACATGATCAAGATGATCTGCTGCAGTTCAGAGCGAGCATCAGAATGGGGAAGAAAGAGGATTTAAGGGACTTTGAACGTGGCATGGTTGTTGTTGCTGCCAGACGGGCTGCTCTGAGTATTTCAGAAACTGCTGATCTACTGAGATTTTCACGCACAACCATCTCTAGGGTTTACAGAGAATGCTGCGACAAAGAGGAAATATCCAGTGGGCGGCAGTTCTGTGGGCGCAAATGCCTTGTTGATGAGGTCAGAGGAGAATGGCCAGACTGGTTCAGCTGATAGAAAGGCAACAGCAACTCAAATAAGCACTCGTTACAACCGAGCTCTGCAGAAGAGCATCTCTGAACACACAACACGGCCAACCTTGAGGCGGATGGGCTACAGCAGCAGAAGAGCACACCGGGTGCCGCTCCTGTCAGCTAAGAACAGGAAACTGAGGCTACAATTCACACAGACTCACCAAAACTGGACAATAGAAGATTGGAGAAACGTTGCTGCTCTGATGAGTCTCCATTTCTGCTGCATCATTCGGAGGGTCGGGTCAGAATTTGGCCTTAACAACATGAAAGCATGGATCCATCCTGCATGAATCTCTGCCACGAAGGATTAAGGCAGATTTGAAAGCCAAAAAGGAGTCCAACCTGGTACTTATAAGGTGTACCTAATAAAGTGGCCGGTGAGTGTTACAAATAAATTTTAATGAAAAGTTCCTTTTTTTTTTTTTTTTCTTTTTTAAATTATTTTTTAGGGTTTTTTCACCTTCATCATGATCGCACAGTAGAGATTTCAGACAGGAAAGCATTGGAAGCAGAGAGAGAGGAAGGATCAGCAAAGGACCTCGAGCCAGAAATCAAACTCGGGTCGCTGTGAGCAGGTCGGTACACAGTATCACTAGGCTATTGTCATCGACAAAAGTCGCATATTTTTAAGTAATTTATTTAATTAATGCATTTCAAGTGCCTACAAAAAGTGAAAAGCAAGCATGTAATAAGACCTTGAGATGCTTGTAAAGAAAATCACCCTTTAATTATAAAACTCTCCATTTTTCTTGAAAAGAGCAGAAGCAGCCTCCATCTAAAAGCCACACGATATATAATTATGCCAAAGTGTTGTCCTGCATTCTCATAATAATGCTGAGGAAATGCTGGATCTTCACTGCGAGACTTCTTTTGTTATCAGTAATTAATGCAGTAACTGGCAGGAAATAACAAGGGTTTTTCTATTATATTGAAGCTGTTGCATAAGAGGGAGGATCAGCGGAGAGAGAGCAAATGGAGAGCGTTAATAAAAGAGGCTGCTGAAATCAAACCGTCTGAAAGCACCTGAGAAATGATGCAGGATTTGCATTTTTATTATTACAAATGTCGAAAATTAAAAGTATCTTAGGGTGGCTCAGTGGTTAGTACTGTTGCTTCACTGCAAGAAGGTCGCTGGTTCGAGTCCCGGCTGGGTCAGTTGGTGTTTCTGTGTGGAGTTTGCATGTTCTCCACGTGTTGGCGTGGGTTTCCTCCGGGTGCTCCGGTTTCCCCCACAGTTTAAACACATGCGCTATAGGGGAACTGATGAACTACATTGGCCGGAGTGTATGAGTGTGTGTGAATGAGTGTGTATGGGTGTTTCCCAGTACTGGGTTTCAGCAGTAAAGGTGTAAAACAAATGCTGGAATAGTTGGCAGTTCATTCGTGTGTGTGTGTGTGTGTGTGTGTGTGTGTGTGTGTGCGTGTGTGTGTGTGGAAAGGGGGTGAGTTTTGGTGTTTAGTGCGTGTGTGCATAAGTATATTTTTGTGTGGGGTGTGTGTGTGTGTGTTTGCGTAAGTGTGTTTTTGTGAGGTGTGTGTGTGTGTGTTTGCGTAAGTGTATTTTTGTGTGTGTGTGTGTGTGTGTGTGTTTGCGTAAGTGTATTTTTGTGAGGAGTGTGTGTGTTTGCGTAAGTGTATTTTTGTGAGGTGTGTGTGTGTGTGTGTGTGTGTGTGTGTTTGCGTTTGCGTAAGTGTATTTTTGTGTGGGGTGTGTGTGTGTGTGTTTGCGTAAGTGTATTTTTGTGAGGTGTGTGTGTGTTTGCGTAAGTGTATTTTTGTGTGTGTGTGTGTGTGTGTGTGTGTGTGTGTGTGTGTGTGTGTGTGTGTGTGTGTGTTTGCGTTTGCGTAAGTGTATTTTTGTGAGGTGTGTGTGTGTGTGTGTGTGTGTATTTGCGTAAGTGTATTTTTGTGTGTGTGTGTGTGTGTGTGTTTGCGTAAGTGTATTTTTGTGTGTGTGTGTGTGTGTGTGTGTGTGTTTGCGTTTGCGTAAGTGTATTTTTGTGAGGGGTGTGTGCGTTTGCGTAAGTGTATTTTTGTGAGGGGTGTGTGTGTGTGTTTGCGTAAGTGTATTTTTGTGTGGGGTGTGTGTGTGTGTGTGTGTGTTTGCGTAAGTGTATTTTTGTGAGGGGTGTGTGTGTGTGTTTGCGTAAGTGTATTTTTGTGTGGGGTGTTTGTTTGTGTCTAAGTTAGTGTGTGTGTGTGTGTGTGTGTGTGTTTGCCTGTGCTTTTGTGTGTTATGAGTGTGTGGTGTGTGGAGGGTGTGTTAGTGTGCACATGTCTATATGTGTAATGTGATTTGCGCGTGTGTGTGTGTGTGTGTGTGTATTTTTGTCTGTGTGATGTATGTGAGAAAGGTGTGCATGTGTTTGTGGGCATGAGTATGTTGGGTATGTGGGGTGTGTGTGTGTGTGTGTGTGTGTGTGTGTGTGTGTGTGTGTGTGTGTGTGTGTGTGTGTGTGTGTGTGTGTGTGTGTGTGTGTGTGTGTGTGTGTGTGTGTGTGTGTGTGTGTGTGTGTGTGTGTGTGTGGTTTGGTATGTGTGGGTTTGTGTGTGTGTTTGTGTATGCGTGGGTTATTGTGTGGTGGGCGGTGTGTGTTTGTGTCTGTGTGTGTCATTGACAGTTGGAGGCTGGTCACTTATCTAATGACCCAGAGAAATGAAGCACAAGCTGCTTTCATTCATTGACCTTCCCTTGGTACAGCAGATTGTCGACTCCTCCACCAACCCACACACACACACACACACACACACACACACACACACACACACACACACACACTCGCTGAGTGTTTCAAAAACAAATATGATTAACCTACATCCATTAATAAAAGCTCATTGGTGTAAATGTGTCAAACAACATGAACACATAACCGGACACACACGTGCGGGGAAAGAAACCCACTTTGACATATAAACAGCGTCATTTTCAGCTAACAATATACTGTAAAGGAACACATTTAAATGTGGTTTAGACACTTGATTACAGGTTATTTGCAATTAAATAAGACCATTTTAGTTAAAGTTACACTTCAAACCATTTACACTGGTTTATTAACAGATATGAACTGTTTATTAGCACTTATAAAGTATGATTGTACTCGACATCCCTAATCCAATACCTAAACCCAACTGCTAGCTTCAAAAACGATCAATAAGCCGCTAATGCGCAGTTTATTAGAGCAGAAATCTTAGTTAATGGTTTGTTAATAGTGTGAGTTGTACTATGACCAACAAAAATAAACAGATTTATTATATTAGGCCATGTTTTTTGGCCTTTTGTTAACCACATTTTTCAACATAGGCTCATTATGGATACATACCCCTATATACATTTCTGGAGAGCGGCAGATATGTCCCAGGAGCTACGATTTTGCAGTTTTTGTTTTCACAAGTTCACCAGAGGCCGCTGTGTAAGCTTTTTCAGATCTCAAAGTTCTTTCGCGAGAGCCATTTGCGCCTGCTGTTTTCGCGTAAATCCACCAGAGGCCGCTGTCCACTGACTGACTGACAAACCAGTCGACTGACCAACCCTCCTCCTTCCCTAAACCCAACCGACAGTGTTTTTAAAGTTCCTAAAGTTCTTTAATAAAACATTATCATCAAGCACAGTGTTTTAGAAAATGATCTCTGCACACTCTGTACAGTGATAAGCAGAAGGTAAAGTTCTGCCCTGAGAAACTGAACAGTACATGAGTCTGTATAAGAGCGAGTACGTCAGCAGCACCCACAATTAACCATCTCAATTAATGCGCAATTATCTAAAAGAACAGTCTGTGTAATCGCTGTGATCTGCTCTCTGTGAGAACACACACTGTAAATCTGTCGATCTCATGCAGACGCTGAAAACCTTACAGTGGTTATGTTATTATTTTATTTGGTTATTATATTATTTTATAACCATAACAGTTTTAATAACTCATTTCTATTAACTGATTTATTTTATCTTCACCATGATGACAGCACATTTGACTAGATATTTGACTAGTATTCAGCTTAAAGTGATATTTTAAAGGCTTCACTAGGGTAATTAGGGTAAAGTTAGTGTACATCTGACTTCAACTGTATATTGACCCACACAGTATGTTGTCGTCACACTGAAAACCCTTAATCAGTGTGATGTCATTCAGCTAGTGTGTGTGTGTGTGTGTGTGTGTGTGTGTGTGTGTGTGTGTGGGAGAGTTTGTTTTGGCGTCATCTCCCTGCATGAGCGTAACTTCTGCCGCACAGGAATGCTGAGTCCTCTGTAATCCAGACTCTTCAGATAAGACTAAACCAACACGACTGGCCGAAAACACTCCTGAAACACATCCTTGAAACGTGTGTATTACTAAAGTGTGGCTTTTTAAACATATAAAACATAAAGAAATAACCTAATCAGCATTGTTCTTTTAATAGTTTTTTTTGTGTATATGCTTTGTCCTTCAAATAAATAGACAAACAATTAAGTCATTTTTGCAGGAAAATTCTACTTGGGTTTTTTTTGTTGTATATTTCTTGTTAAATCAAAGTATACATGTGTGTATCTGACTTTTTGTATCTTATTTTTTAATTGACACTGCTAGGTAAAAATTTGTTTATTCTCTAGTTATGTATAGTATATACACGCTACGGCCACTTTATTAGGTACACCTGTCCAACTGCTCGTTAACACATTTCTAATCAGCCAATCACATGGCAGCAGCTCATTGCATTTATGCATGTAGACATGGTCAAGATGATCTGCTGCAGTTAAAGCGAGCATCAGAATGGGGAAGAAAGGGGATTTAAGAGACTTTGAACGTGGCATGGTTGTTGCTGCCAGACGGGCTGCTCTGAGTATTTCAGAAACTGCTGATCTACTGGGATTTTCACGCACAACCATCTCTAGGGTTTACAGAGAATGCTCCGACAAAGAGGAAATATCCAGTGAGCGGCAGTTCTGTGGGCGCAAATGCCTTGTTGATGAGGCCAGAGGTCAGAGGAGAATGGCCAGACTGGTTCCAGCTGATAGAAAGGCAACAGTAACTCAAATAAGCACTCGTTACAACCGAGCTCTGCAGAAGAGCATCTCTGAACACACAACACGTCCAACCTTGAGGCGGATGGGCTACAGCAGCAGAAGAGCACACCGGGTGCCGCTCCTGTCAGCTAAGAACAGGAAACTGAGGCTACAATTCACACAGACTCACCAAAACTGGACAATAGAAGATTGGAGAAACGTTGCTGCTCTGATGAGTCTCCATTTCTGCTGACACATTCGGATGCTCGGCTCACAATTTGGCCTCAACAGCATGAAAGCATGGATCATCCTGCCTTGTATCAGTGGTTCAGGCTGGTGGTGGTGGTGTAATGGTGTGGGGGAGATTTTCTTTGGGTCCATTAGTACCAATTGAGCATCAACGCCACAGCCTACCTGAGTATTGCTGCTGACCATGTCCATCCCTTTATGAGCACAGTGTCTCCATCTTCTGATGGCTACTTCCAGCAGAATAACGCACCATGTCATAAAGCTCAATCATCTCAGACTGGTTACTTGAACATGACGATGAGTTCACTGTACTCAAATGGCCTCCACAGTCACCAGAGCTCAATCCAATAGAGCAGCTTTGGGATGTGGTGGAACGGGAGATTGGCATCATGGATGTGCAGCCGACAAATCTACAGTATTAAGTGATGCCATCATGTCAATATGGAGCAAAATCTCTGAGGAATATTTCCAGTAGCTTGTTGAATCTACGCCACCAAAGATTTAGGCAGTTCTGAAGGCAACCTCTGTACTAGTAAGGTGTACCTAATAAAGTGGCCGGTGAGTGTATACTTATTCTATTGGTTAGTGAGTGACAGGAGGGTTTGTCTGTACGCCATCACTGATGATGATGATGATGATGATGAGGTTTGGATGAAGTCATGAGCTGTTTTAAGCACGATGTGTTAGAGTGAGTCACGGCGGGGCTTTCCTGCTCATCTATATTTCAGCTCGTGTTTGTTTCTTCCCTCTGGGTGAGAAATACACATTTATTTCTAACTGGCGGTCGGATGAGGATCTAAATAAACATGCAAACACACGCGTGACGCCTCTGCTGTAATCGCAGTCATCAGTCTGGTCATTCACATCGCGATAAGTATGATAACCATGGATTAAAATACCACGGTAATGTAATTACTGCTCTAAAATATGGGTAACTGGGTACTTTAAAGAAACAGTACACGAATAATGATTGTACTGAAAAATATCCATTCATTCACACGCATGGAATTAACTTGTTTTCCAACAGGTGCTGGGAAAAAAGGGTAAAATAACAGCTGTAAATTACAAAAATTTACTTTAAAATACAGAAATTACCTTAAATTTCTGGAATATTTTACTGTAAATTTCTGTATTTTAACAGCTGTTATCATACAGGAGTTTTCCAGGAGATGTAACAAAACTGGAGGGTGGCGGGAGATGAGTCTGAAATATGGGAGACTCCTGGGAAAAACAACTGTTGGCAGGTGCACAGGTGTCAAACTCAGTTCCTGGAGGGCCGCAGCTTTGCACAGTTTAGTTCCAACTCTAATTAAACACCTGATCAAACTAATCAAGTCAGCTTGTTTGAAACCTACAGGTGAGTGTGTTGGAGCAGGGTTGGAACTAAACTTGTGCAGAGTTTGGCCTTCCAGGAAGCTCCAGGAGTTTACAGCCTATGATAAGGACTGTTTATTATATCCATTAACATTACCCCTAAACCCAACTCTCATGAAACATTTTTAAAGTACTTCAATCTGTGTGATTTATGAGCCGATTTCCTTATGGGGACCAAAAAAAAGTTCAATGTGAACTGGTATTGCTATACTTGTGGGGACATCTTTTTGTTTTTTTGTTTTTTTACTTTTTAATTTCATTTATTTGAGTTAAACTAACTCTTCTAATAGTTAAAGAGCTGTGTTATGAGCAGTATTACATATCATATGCACACTCATATACACACACACACTAACAGCAGGCGCTCATCAGCTTGTTGTTTTCACACACCTCAGCAGCTGACAGCATTATTTATTTATTGATGTATTTATTTCTTCTCATCGCCGCCTTCAGTAGTTTCCTCTCTGCATTATTTATGCCGTTTCCGCCTCCGGAAAGTTCCACCGGCTGATTTCTCTACACACACACACACACACACACACACACACACACACACACACACACACTATTATTATCACCAATCAGTCAATATAGTGCGCTTTGGCTTCGTGACATTTCTGCAAATCACATTGTAACATCAACCGAGACTCACAACTTTATTTCTGGCTCCGCGGTCAATAGAGCAACTTTATTATAATAGTTATTAATTATTCATATGTTTACATTCAGATCTGATAAGAATGATCAGTTCTGTACAGTGTGTTCAGGGTGTTTAGTCATGGTGTGTGTGTGTTTGTGTTATTACATTAATGCTTGTGTTATTACTGTCATGAACCTCCTCTGATCATAAGCATGACTCAACACCAGATCATCCCTTTTAGCTCAATTACAGATGACCTGTTTACATGTCTGTGTGTGTGAGAGAAACACTCTTATCACTGAAACCACAAATACGCAACCAAAGCTTCAAAACAAACCCAGTTTCATTACATTTATTTTAATTATTTGAACTATTATCGATTATGCATGATCAATAAATGAGCTCACAACATCAAAAGTGCTGTAAAGTGGGAAAAATGCAATAAATTAAATAATAATCTTTCATATTTATTTATACAAGCACACTATTAAATACATAAATGAAAAAATTAATGCCACAAAGCAGCCTAATTTTTACAACAAAATAAAATGAACTGGTTGTAATGATTAATAAATTACAGGTGTTTAAAAAATTTAATTTGTTTTGTACTGAGTTGTATTATTTGCTTTGCTTAAGATTTTATTTAATTGTTACATGCTCAAAAGTCAGTCAAAACATAATTCATATAAGAATTTCATGCATAATGTCAAAAAAGTAATAATTGTTCGACTTAAACCTGCAAAAGGAAAGGCACAACTGCAAGATATAAGCCTAAAATTCCCAGAGAAAATCTTAAAACTGCAAACTCAGAATTACAAACGGAATTAAGTCATAATTGTGAGACAAACACTGCTTTTTTATTTTCAGTTTGTGATTGCTTTATCATTATTATTGTTGTTGTTGTTTATTTTTATGTTTATTATTATTATTATTATTATCATTAATAATATTATCATCATAAATATTATTATTATTATTATAACCGTTGTTGTTGTTGTTGTGATTATTATTATTAATAATATTAATAGTAATATTATCATAATAATAATAATAATAATAATAATAATAATAATAATAATAATAATAGTAATATTATCATAATTAATTAATGTTACTTTTAATAATAATATTAGTAGTAGTAGTAATATTATCATAATGTATTATTATTATTATCATTATTAATAGTAATATTATCAATGTTAATAATAATAATAATAGTAATATTATCATAATTAATTAATATTATTATTATTATTATTATTATTAATAATATTATTATTAGTAGTAATATTATCAGAATTTATTATTATTATTATTATTATTATTATTATTATTATTTGTATTATTAATTATTATTATTATTATTTTAAGTCCAAAATGTATAATTAAAGCTCAAAATTTGTTATTAAAAAGTCAAAATAAAAATAAAAAAGTCAGATTTGTAAACTCTTATTTTTGGGGGAAAGTCTAAACTCCCAGTTCTGTTTTAAAAAGTCAGGATTGTCAAATGTAAACTCAGAATTTGTTAAATGTCAGGATTTAGACATGAACTCAGAATTCTGTGTAAAGAAATCAAACATATTATCTTAAAATTACAAGGGGAAAAAACAGGTAAACCCCAAGAATATCAAGAAAATGTGCAAATTCTGAAATGCAAAAATCAAAACTGTCTGTCATCTATATGAAATATGTGAATAAAACCAAAACAAAGCCTTTTCATTTATTTTTAATTAATCTCTAAACCAAGGGTGGCCAAACTTTTTCTTATCAAAGGCCAAAAACCAAACTTGATTGAGGCTAGTGGGCTGAAGGTAAATATTGGTATCATGAGTAATTTCCTAATTTATTTAATAATATTCAAAAATGACAAGAAAACATTGTTTTATATTAACTAACGGTATTTTTTTACATTTTACAATGAACTTATTACAGTAAAAATCTAATTTATAACAGAATTACACTAGTTTTTTGCCTTGATTTGCTTCTGCATAGTCCTCTAACCGCCGAGTAATATTTACATTTCATAAAACCTGATTCATTTACAACATTTAATTGAAACATTTAATTTCTGTTTGCTTTTTTTTTTGTAGCTCAGCAATAACACAATCAAAAAGGTTTCATCAAATTAGAAATGACGATCTCTGTGTGAAAGGCACTCGCCCCAACCCTCTCCATCATTCTCACTCTCCTCTCAGGACGGTGGGCCAAATCAAAGGGGCACCTACTTTGGGCATCTCTGCTCTAAACAATCTTTCATATTTAAGGACGTTATCCCGCATACTGCTAAAGGATTCATGTGCATCAATAGGTTCCACCATGTTAAATGATGTGTTGTGTGTATTTTTTTCAGTGTAAAATGATTTGACGCGTCTATGTTTTCTATATTTCTTATTTTCTAACACTCACAGCGCTGCCAGATCCAAATGACTGCATGTGCATGAGAGCCACGGCCTGCTTTCACAGAACAGATGAACATTCATGCTCTGCTCAGGAAGACCTGCGCTGGGGATTTTCCATCTTGCGTGAGTGTGGTGTTTTTCCCAGATCAACCCTTATTGCTGGAGAGCAGTTTTCAAAGCATACCATGGTCATTTAAAGTAAATACTATAGTGTTTTTGAACCATATAGTAAAGTGTATTATGTTCTAGCATCTACACTTTGTTAATGAACGCTCCAGCGTACTCACTATAGTGAACTGATAAACTCGTACTGTACTAAGCTTTACTACAGTAAACTGTGGTGTATTGTAGTATAATCAGTTTTGGATTTGTTGGGTAATTACAAATTTCAATAATTGCATCCTTATTGCTTTTTAATTACTTTGTATGAAAAGTCACTAAATTGCTCAATGAGTAATCTAATTACTTACTAATCTAATTAATTACTGCTGAATACAAATTAAACTCTTAATTATTTTAATTAGGGGTTTTTTAGCAATTTTTTTTTTTACTTATTAAAAATGTTAAACATCTATAAAAACAAAATGTTTTAAATAAACGATGCCTCTTTGGTTGAAAAAAAAAAAAATATATATATATATATATATATATATATATATATATATATATATATGAGCAATATCAAATGAGTAGCAGTGCAATATGGCTGTATATCGACACTGGTGGGAGGCGTGTCTTAGTGCCCCCACCAGTGCCAATATACAGCCATATCGCACTGCTACGAGTGTGATATTGTGTTTATACAACAGTTTGACGACATAATTGTGTATATAAACACAAAATCAAACATGTAGTCTCAAAAACCCTTTATGTATGAAGTATGCATATTTATTTATACTTTGTTTATTTATGTATGTATGAGGGACTACTTTCTTCTGCGTTGGATTCAAATCATAAGCTGACAGTTAAATAGCTGAGCAAGTCTGCTTTTTGCTGGCTGTATGTGGGCGGAGTAATACACAGAGGGTAAAGAGGCTGTACAGGTGCTGATATTACTGAAATATATCACAGCTATCAGCCAATCCGATTCGAGAACCAGACAGAACTCTTGTGTGTGTGTGTGTGTGTGTGTGTGTGTATATATATACAGTGTATATATATATATATATATATAGTTGATAGTTGAAGTCAGAATTATTCGCTATTATTTCCTAAACGATGTTTAGCAGAGCAAGGACATTTTCACAGTAGGTCCGATAATATTTGTTCTTCTGGAGAAAGTCTTATTTGTTTTATTTCGACTAGAATAAAAGCAGTTTTAAATTTTTTAAACACCATTTTAAGGTCAATATTATTAGCCCCTTTAAGCTATATTTTGTTTTGATTAGTCTACAGAACAAACCACTGTTATACAATGACTTGCCTAATTACCCTAACCTGCCTAGTTACCCTAGTTAACCCTTTAAATGTCACTTTAAGCTGTATAGAAGTGCCTTGAAGAATATCTAGTCTAATATTATTTACTGTCATCATGACAAAGATGATATAAATCAGTTATTAGAGATGAGTTATTAACACTATTATGTTTAGAAATGTGTTGAAAGCAATCTGCTCTCTGTTAAACAGAAATTGGGGGGAAAAATAAACAGGGTCTAGTAATTTAGGGGGGCTAATAATTCTGACTTCAACTGAAGTGTATATATGTAATGTAAAAAAGTTCACTCAACTTAAAATTGACAGGCCCAGATTTTTTTAAGCCAACTCAAACAAGCTGTCTGACAATTTTTAAGTTGAGTCAATGTTATTTTTAATAAAAATAATTACTCAAAAATGAAAAGTAAGCCTTCGATGTACTGTAACCAATTACAGCCCTCTGTACCCAACTGTACATTTACATTTAGTCATTTAGCAGACGCTTTTATCCAAAGCGACTTACAAATGAGGACAAGGAAGCAATTTACACAACCAAGAGCAACAATGAATAAGTGCTATAGACAAGTTTCAGGTCTGTAAAGTCTAAGAAGGGAAGTATTAGTAGTTTTTTTTTGTTTTGTTTTTTTTGTTTGTACAGTTAGTGTGATATCCAGAGAGGCAATTGCAGATTAGGAAGTGAAGTGGAGACTAAATAGTTGGGTTTTTAGTGGTTTCTTGAAAGCAGCGAGTGACTCTGCTGTTCTGATGCAGTTAGGGAGTTCATTCCACCAACTGGGCAGATTGAGCTAGAGCGTTCGCGAAAGGGATTTCTTCCCTCTTTGGGATGGAACCACGAGGCGACGTTCATTAACAGAACGCAAGTTTCTGGAGGGCACATACATCTGCAGAAGTGAGAGCAGATAAGAAGCAAAGCCAGAAGTCACTTTGTAGGCAAACATCAGAGCTTTGAATTTGATGCGAGCAGCAACTGGCAGCCAGTGCAAACGGATGAGCAGCGGAGTGACATGTGCTCGTTTAGGTTCATTAAAGACCACTCGTGCTGCTGCATTCTGGAGCAGTTGAAGAGGCTTGATAGAGTTAGCTGGAAGCCCAGCTAGTAGAGAGTTGCAGTAATCCAGTTTGGAGAGAACAAGAGCTTGAACAAGAAGTTGAGCTGCATGTTCAGATAAGAAGGGTCGGATCTTTCTGATGTTAAAGAGTGCGAATCTGCACGATTGAGCAGTTCTAGAAATGTGGTCAGAGAAGTTTAGTTGGTCATCAATCATTACTCCAAGGCTTTTCACCATTTTGGATGCAGTAATGTTTGCCCCATCCATCTGGATTGAAAAGTTATGAAAAGTACTGTTGTTGTGTTACCTCAGATCTCTTAAATAACTTTACTAGGTTTCAAAAACACTATAAATTACTATAGTAGTCACGTGCTGAAAAGAAACCTGTCAGTGCAAGTTATAACACCTCCACTGAAGAACAATAGCCATGGAAAACCTTACAAACAAGAAACAACAACACACACACACACACTTTCATTCATAACCTCCCGCTTCTGTCAAATCTGCCCGGTTTCAGAGGCTCCACTCCTCGTCCAATCAGAAACATTATTCAAAGCAACTTCTCCTTTTATCAGCTCCTCTCCAGTTTATTACTCTCCAGTTTATGCATGATTTACTTAATGCCTTTCCATGCACAAATGAGTGCATTAGATGTGCGCTCCGTCCCTCATAAGCATCGCTCCAGGTCTGTGCCGTCTTTTCAGCGTGAGGTTAATCATACAGTGCTGGAAATCGTGACAAAAGACGCTGTAAACACACGAGGGGGGTTTCACGGAGAAACACAACACACACTCATTTACATGTGCTGTACGGAGGATGATTACAGTACACAACTGAGGGTTATTAGTTAATAGTTCCGGTCTCTTATTGCAGTTAACAAGTTTAATTAATTATTATTAATTAATTATAATAGTCATGTTTTATTTTACTGCAAAAAGGATTAGTTGACCCTATTAATATACATTTAAAAGTAAAAGTCCTGCTTGTAAAAAGCGATTAGCTGACTTTTTCACAATTATATTGATATAAAAATAAAAGTCCTGCCTGTAAAATGCGATTATTTTACTTTATTTCACAATTATATCTATTTAAAAGTAAAAGTCCTGCCTGTAAAAAGTGATTAGTTGACTTTATTTCACAATTATATAGATAAAAAAGTAAAATTCTTGCTTGTAAAAAGCGATTAGCTGACTTTTTCACAATTATATTGATATAAAAATAAAAGTCCTGCCTGTAAAATGCGATTATTTTACTTTATTTCACAATTATATACACATAAAAATAAAAGTACTGCCTGTAAAATGCGATTATTTTACTTTATTTCACAATTTTATCTATTTAAAAGTAAAAGTCCTGCCTGTAAAAAGCGATTAGTCTGCTTTATTTCACAATTATATAGATAAAGTAAAAGTCCTGCCTGTAAAAAGCGATTAGTCGGCTTTATTTCACAATTATATGCACTTAAAAGTAAAAGTCCTGACTGTACAATGCCATTAATTTACTCTATTTTTTTTTTAAGTGAGTAAAATTCCCACAATTATACAGTTAAAAGCGGAAGTTTACATACACTGTATATAAAGGCATATAACCATTTAATAAAAAGTCAGATGTTATTGTGACTAAACTGTTTCTCTTTCAGGTAAGTCAGGATTATCACATGTTTCTGTTCTGCTTAATAGCAGAATAATGAGAGAGACTGTTAGAGAAATTGTTATAACTCTTCTTGAAAGTCAAGTTTACACACAATAAGATTATTCTGCCTCTGGAAAAGCTCAGATGATGATGTCGAGGTTTTGGACGTTTCTGATTGGCTAATTGACAACATTTGAGTTAATGTGAGGCACAACTGTAGAATAGTATTGAAGGAAAAGCTCAAACACACTGCTTCCTTGTGTGACAACATGGGAAAATCAACAAGCCAGAATCAACAACAAAGCCAGATTACAGTTTGTAAGATTACTAAATAACACTGGGAAAAAGAGTGATGTTTGGAGACATGTCCTGTGCTCTGATGGAGCTGTGATTGAACTGTTTGGCCATAATGACCAGTGTTACATTTGGAGGACAAAGGGGAACAAGCCTAGAACACCATCCCAACTGTGCAGTATGGGGGCGGCAGCATCATGTTGTGCGGCTGTTTTGCTGCAGGAGGGACTGGTCCACTTCACAGCATAGATGGCATCATGAAGACAGAACATTATGAAGAAATACTGAAGCAACATCTCAACACATCAGCCAGGACATTAAAACTTGGCCACAAATAGGTCTTCCAAACAGACCATGACCCTAAGCATACTGAGAAATTAGTTCAAATGTGCTTGAAGGACAACAGAGTGAATGTTTTGAAGTGGCCATCACAAAGCCCTGATCTCAATCCTATAGAAAATGTGTGGGCAGAGTTGAAAAAGCTTGTGCAAGCAAGACAGCCTACAAATCTGACTCAGTTACACCAATTCTGTCAGGAGAAACGGACCAAAATTCCTGCAAACTATTGTGAGAAGCTTGTGGAAGGAGACCCAAAACATCTGACCAAAGTCATACAGTTTAAAAGCAAAGCTAAAAAATACCAAGGAAATGAGTGTAAACTTTTGACTGTCTAGAAATTAATAAAACATTCTCAAAAACTATTCTCTCATTATTCTGGCATTTAGCAAATGTAAATCATTTAAGTAATCCTAACAAACCTAAAATAGTAAACGTTTAGTATCATTTACCATCAGACATTCTTTAAAAAATGGTTATGTTGCTTTCTTTAGAGTGTGTGTAAACTTCTGTTTTCAACTATGTGTAAAAAAGTTGTCAACTTAATATTTCCAAGTTACAATGGGTTTACTTTACCAGCTATTCTTAAGTCAACTTGTTGCTTTTAAGACAACTGACTTGCTTGCTTTACTTAACTAATCACTTTTTACAGTAGCATGTTCCCAACATGAAATTTAGCTAGAATGTTTTGATAGTATTTTCTAGCATTTCACTTGCATGCTTTAGCTGTTAGCACATTACTGTTATGTTTCTCGTGTCATCGTACTTATTTGGCTAGCAAGTTTTAACACATTAATGTATCACTTAGCTAGCTTTTGTCACACATAGCAGCCACTATAACCCAGCATGCTAGCAATAAGTCCCACCATTGCTATCATGCTGTAGCGTACTGCTTACGTATCCTTTTCTAGGTACAGTAAACGTTCACTGACTGTACAAATGTTTTGTTGTCATTGAGTGTCTCTGTGTCTGATTCTAAGAACTGGTTGCAGGTTTGATTTGTTGACGTGAATTGAAGAGGTTTTCATTGCAGTGTGTGCAGTAAAGGTTTTTACGAGCTGTCAAAACACGACTTCAGGAAAGGGATTTATTTGAAATGCGTGAGCATCTTGTCTAATAAATCATCATTAGCACCCCTTACAGCTCATATGAAAAACACTATAGTAAATACTGCATTGTTTTAAACTACAAGCTGTTGTTAACTATTAAAATGAATCTGTTGTGGTGATTCTACAGTTGCTATAGTAACACAACAACAATAGTAATTGATCTGTTAATGTGATTCTACAGTTGCTATGGTACCAAAATAACAATAGGAATTGATCTGTTGTGGCTATTCTACGGTTCCTATGGAAACATAACTATAGTCATTAATCTGTTGTGGCGATTCTACAGTTGCTATGGTAACATAACGACAATAGTAATTGATCTGTTGTGGTGATTCTACAGTTGTTATGGTAACAAGACAACTAATAGTAATTGATCTGTTGTGGTGATTCTACAGTTGCTATAGTAACACAACAACAATAGTAATTGATCTGTTAATGTGATTCTACAGTTGCTATGGTACCAAAATAACAATAGTAATTGATCTGTTGTGGCTATTCTACGGTTGCTATGGAAACATACCTATAGTCATTAATCTGTTGTGGTGATTCTACAGTTGCTATGGTCACATAACGACAATAGTAATTGATCTGTTGTGGTGATTCTACAGTTGCTATGGTAACACGACAACTATAGTAATTGATCTGTTGTGGTGATTCTACAGTTGTTATGGTAACAAGACAACTAATAGTAATTGATCTGTTGTGGTGATTCTACAGTAGCTATGGTAACACAACAACTATAGTAATTGATCTGTTGTGGTGATTCTACAGTTGTTATGGTAACACGACAACTATAGTAATTGATTGTTGTGGGGATTTTACAGTTGCTATGGTAAAACAACACACTGATTGTATCTCACTAGCACAGTGCTAGCTTGCTTTAGCATGTTTCCAGCATCACATTTAGATTGAATGCTTTAGCACTGTAATAGTATTTGCCAGTATTTTACATGCACTTTTGTGGTACGTTGCTTGTACGTATATTTAACATGTTGCTAGCACTGGTAATATTTTTAGGAGTTTGCTAACAATCTTTGGGCATTCCACATTGTTAGTAATTTTAGCGCATTACTTACTAGCAACCATTTTAAATTTTGAAGTTATGTTTTAGTGTTTGGGATAGATAGATAGATAGATAGATAGATAGATAGATAGATAGATAGATAGATAGATAGATAGATAGATAGATAGATAGATAGATAGATAGATAGATAGATAGATAGATAGATAGATAGACGGATAGACAGACAGACAGACAGACAGACAGACAGTTTTAATCTGCAGTCTCTCTCTGTCTCTTTCTTTGTTTCCTGGTTCCTCTTTTTCTTATCATGCTGCTTTTTCCATAAATCATCTGTCATCAAGTGTTTTCCAAGAATGGCCAGCTGCTCTTGTTTCTGACCCGCCTGTGAGAAACATTGTTCAGCGATTATTATGGGAACAAAACCACAGAGAGCATCCTGAAAGGACCGTCCATTAATAATGCACAACTGAAAACACGGAGAAATCCTCAGGCTTACACAAAACTGCACAAATGTTTATATTTAATAAATGCTGAACAGGAGTGACGTTGCAATGTTTTCACAACAATTCAATGAAAGGACTAAAATACACTACCTAAAAGTCTTGTCGTGGATCCCAGTATTAAGAGCAGCAAATACAAAACTTGACATTAGTTGATGATGTGTGAAAGTGTCAGAAGGTGGACTTCTCTGCTGGATCATCTGTTGATCTGCATCCCAATCATCACCAATACTGCAGAAGACCTACTGGAACCAGCATGGACCAAGATTCTCTCAGCTATCAGTCAAGTTTGGTGAAGGAGAAGTCATGGTTTGGGGTTTCATTCAGTATGGGGGGGTGCGAGAGATCTGCAACATCAAGGTATCAAGACATCTGTGCTGCCCATTACATTACAAACCACAGGAGAGGGACAATTCTCCAGCAGGATAGCGCTCCTCATACTTCAGCCTCCACATCAAAGCTCCTGAAAGCAGAGAAGGTCAAAGATTGGCCAGCCCAGTCACCAGACATGAACATTATTGAGCTGATGAAGGAGGAGGTGTTGAAGATGAACACAAAGACTCTTGATGAACTCTGGAAGTCTTCTTCATTCCAGATGACTTTATTAATCAGTGATGCGAGTCATGTCAGAGATGTATGGATGCAGTCCTCCAAGCTCATGATGGAGTCAGACACAATATTCATTCTGTCTCCACTGCAGCAGGACTTTATATTCTATACTGGACATTATTTCTGTTCAGTGATGAGACTTTAGTCTGAGCAGAGTCAGACCGCACTGTCCTGATGAATATATGTATATATATATAGTGCTCAGCATAATTGAGTACAGCCCATTTTAAAAATGAATATTTTCCTCCATTTCTCATTGAATATAGGCAGTGCATTTTGGTGCTTTTAAACAAAACAGATTTATTGAACAGATATATATATTACTAATTAATAATATTTTAGTCACCAAACATATTTAGAAATTAAAAGATAAAAGTCGGTTTCCCCCTCAAGTCCAACAACATGCGCTATTGGTCTGCTGTGTGTTTGTGTGTGTGTGTACATGTTTTTGTGACATATCAGGACACAAATCTGTTTAATGACATGGGTATGACACCGGTATTACAAAAAGGAGGTGAAATATGAGGATATTGGTGACGTCCTCATTTCTCAAAATGCTTATTAATCAAAAAGGATGAGTTTAATGAGAGAGTAAAGCTGCACCCAGTCTCCTGTGATGGTTGGGTACCCACTTTGTGTGTGTGTGTGTGTGTGTGTGTGTGTGTGTGTGTGTGTGTGTGCGCGTGCGTGCGGGGTGCGTGTGTGCGCGTGTGTGTGTGTAAAATCAAGCTAGAAGGTCATCCGCTGAGTAAAACATATACTGGTTAAGTTGTTGGTTCATTCCACTGTGGCGACCCCAGATTAATAAAGGCACTAAGCCGAAAAGAAAATGAATGAATGAATGAATGAAAATACAATTAAATTCAAGCAATATAAATTACAACCCAGCAAAATTTCAACTAAATTTTCCCATTTTTTTGAATCTCTTGATTTGTTCTCTTTTTATATTCATTCCTTTATTCATTTTCTTGTCGGCTTAGTCCCTTTATTAATTCAGGGTCACCACAGCGGAATGATCCGCCAATTTATCCAGCACATGTTTTACGCAGCGGATGCCCTTCCAGCTGCAACTCATCACTGGGAATTCTTTTTAAATATGTATTTAATATTTTTCTATAACCTATAAATGTGGCTGAGCAAGTTTTTGGAGCGTTATCGTAGGTTATTTTGTTAGATAAGCTCCAGACTGGGCTTCAATACTGACACATCTAATGTATATGCACAAATATAGCATTGTAGCGCTTCTTATTAGACAAATGAATATAAAAGAGAGATATGTGAGGGGTAAACTCGTATATGCTGAGCATATATAAGTGCATTTTTCATGAAAAAGGAAATATAAAAATACTTAAAAATAAAATAAATATTAAAATAAAATATTCCTCAGCACAATAATAACGTGATGCACTCATAATAACACTGAGACTGTATTGTGCGCTTTATCGATTTGAACCATCTGTCCTTTAGTGTTTACCGCAGGTCTCGTCGGCTGTATTTCCTGCAGCCCGAGTGTGCTTAACATGATTTATTGGTCACATTTTATGCTTTGTTTGCTTGCATTTCTGTAGTATTTGCGCGCAGGTATGTTGTTTCCTGGAAGATGCACTTGAAACCTGCTGAGTTACATATTATGTGCACAGACTGACTCGCTTGGTTTCTCTGGAAAAAAAAAAAAAAGCGGAGAGCTGATCTGACTTATGGTCAAACTGGAGAGTCGCTTTATTGACACTGATAGTTGAGTTTTTCCTGCTTTCAGAGGATGTGAGCTGGTAATTAGCGAGGTTTTCAGTAAACGATTATAGAAATGCTCTTATCACGCAGTCTGGAAACTGAGAGGTGTGTCATGTGACTGATGATGCTGCACTCTGATTGGTCGATTCTGCCATAAAACACACAACATCAACAGAACTGGGGGAGAAAGGACACTAGAGGATATCTGTGCATGAACAGTTTCCATATTTTGTGTGTTTTGGGTTTATGAATTGAATATGAATGAACTCTACACTCTAACAAAGTGACTTTTAGTGACATTTTTAGTCGTTTGAGATTATATAATCTATAAGAAATATAAAATAGGGAGAAAATAGTCTGTAAAATAACAGAAAATGTGCTGACGAGGTTTTTGTAGTGTAATATACAACACCAACACGGACAATATAGCACTGCACACTATTAAAAATGTCTCTTTTGATAACTTTTCAAGGTTTAAAGTTCTTGGAGGAGAAATTAAGGAGCCGTAATGCAAAAACTAATGGGGAAAAATAATAAATGAAGGCATGAATCACAAAATAGGGTGGCACAGTGGCTCAGTGTGTAGCCTCATAGCAAAAAGGTCACTGATTCGAGTCCTGGCTGGGTCTGTGTTGGTGTGGGTTTTCGACGGGTGCTACGGTTTCCCCAAACACATGCGCTATAGGGGAACTGATCAACTAAATTGGCCGTAGTGTATGAGTGTGTGTGTGTGTGAATTAGTGTGTATGGGTGTTACTCAATGCTGGAAGGGCATCAGCTGTGTAAAACCTATGCTGGAATAGTTGGTGGTTCATTCCGCTGTGGTGGCGCCTGGTGAATAAAGGGGGTAAGCCAAAAAGTAAATGAAGGAATGAAAAATAGGTTGGTGTGTGTTTGTGTGTGTGTGTGAATGGGTGTGTATGGGTGTTACTCAATGCTGGAAGGGCATCAGCTGTGTAAAACCTATGCTGGAATAGTTGGTGGTTCATTCCGCTGTGGTGGCCCCTGATGAATAAAGGGATTAAGCCGAAAAGTAAATGAAGGAATGAAAAATAGGTCGTTGTGTGTGTGTGTGTGTGTGTGTGTGTGTGTGTGTGTGTGTAAGGGTATTTTCCAGTGCTGGAAGGGCATTGGCTGTGTAAAACATATGCTGGAATAGTTGGCGGTTCATTCCGCTGTGGTGGCCCCTGATGAATAAAGGGACTAAGCTGACGGAAAATGAATGAATGGAAAATTGGTCGTAGTGTATGAGTGTGGGTGTTTCCCAGTGCTGGAAGGGCATCAGCTGTGTAAAACATATGCTGGATAAGTTGGCGGTTCATTCTGCTGTGGTGGCCCCTGATGAATAAAGGGAGTAAGCCGAAAATTAAATGAAGGAATGAAAAATTGGCCGTAGTGTATGAGTGTGTGTGTATGGGTGTTTCCCAGTGATGGAAGGGCATCTGGTGTGCAAAACATATGCTGGAATAGTTGGTGGTTCATTCCGCTGTGTTGGCCCCTGATGAATAAAGGGATTACGCCGAAAAGTAAATGAAGGAATGAAAAATAGGCTGTAGTGTGTGTGTGTGTGTGTGGGGGGGGGGGTGTTTCCCAGTGCTGGAAGGGCATCTGGTGTGTAAAACACAGTGCTTGATAAGTTGGCGGTTCATTCCGCTGTGGTGGCCTTTGATAAAAAAACTGACTACGCCGAAAAGTAAATGAAGGAATGAAAAATTGGCCGTAGTGTATGAGTGTGTGTGAATAGGGGTTTCACAGTGATGGAAGGGCATCTGGTGTGTAAAACATATGCTGGAATAGTTGGTGGTTCATTCCGCTGTGGTGGCTTCTGATGAATAAAGGGATGAAGTAGAAAAGTAAATGAAGGAATGAAAAATAGGCTGTAGTGTGTGTGTGTGTGTGTGAATGGGTGTTTCCCAGTGCTGGAAGGGCATCCACTGTGTAAAACACAGTGCTTGATAAGTTGGCGGTTCATTCCGCTGTGGTGGCCCTTGATAAATAAATTGACTACGCCGAAAAGTAAATGAAGGAATGAAAGATTGGCTGTAGTGTATGAGTGTGTGTGAATAGGTGTTTCCCAGTGATGGAAGGGCATCTGGTGTGCAAAACATATGCTGGAATAGTTGGCGGTTCATTCCGCTGTGGTGGCCCCTGATGAAAAAAGGGACTAAGGCGAAAAGTAAATGAAGGACTGAAAAATAGGCCGTAGTGTATGAGTGTGTGTGTGAATGAGTGTGTATGGGTGTTTCCCAGTGCTGGAAGGGCATCCGCTGTGTAAAACATATGCTGGAATAGTTGGCGGTTCATTCCGCTGTGGTGGCCTCTCATTTTGCTTTAACTTATTTTAATAAGTTAATGAGATTTGAACTCAGTTATTTTTGACAGATTTTTAGTTTTACTGATGTAACTTGAGACGATTAGGAAAGTTCATTTGAGTCAACTAAAAGATTTTGTTTTGAATGTAGTTTGTTTTTTGCTTTGTAACTGGGAAAGAGTAAATATTCTGATGTAATATTATCCAAATGATCTTTTTCCCATATTTCCCAAATGATGTTGAACAGATTCAGGAGTTGTTCACAGTATTCCCTATAATATTTATTCTTCTGGAGAAAGTCTGATTTGTTTTATTTGGGCTTGAATAAAAGCAGTTCCTAATTATTTAAAGCCATGTTACGGTCAATATTATTCGCCCCTTCAGCAATATTAGTGTTGGATTGTCTCCAGAACAAACCACTGTTATACAATGACTTGCCTAATTACCCTAACTTTACCCTAATTACCCTAGTGAAGCCTTTACATGTCACTGTAAGCTGAACACTAGTCTAATATCCAGTCTAATGTGCTGTCATCATGATGAGGAGAAAAGAAATCAGTTATTAGAGATGAGTTATTAAAACTATCATGATTAGAAATGTGTTGAAAATCTGCTCTCCGTTAAACAGAAACTGGAGAGAAACACACAGGAGTGCTTATAATTCAACTGTATATGTTTTTGGTCAGTGAATATCACTGAGACAGCAGAGCATTAAGGAGCAGGACGGTCCAGTCAAGTGTTTGCCAGAAAAGTCTTACGCAGATTCCTTCATTTCATAACGCCGCAGGGATTTCTCCGAGCGCGTGATGCATTTGGCCTCAACAACACGCTTCTCTCTTTCTCTCTCTCTGGCAAACTCTGCAGCCGGTAATTGCCGGTGTTTCTGTCTTTAGCTGTTCGGAAACTGATCCAGAATGGGATGCTGGTATTTCTGGCCCAGTTCTGGAGGAGGAGAGCCGTTTTATTTAGTGCATTGCTTAGTTGCTTGATGCACATACACAATTATTTGAGGGAAAGAAGCATTATTAAAAACTGGCACTCTATTCTGGGCTAATTATGGCCTCAATAATGGCTAATAATATTGACATCACAGTTTATTTTAAGGCTTGGTTGTGTTTATAAGATGCAAAGCATTACTATTTCATAGGTTATTTTTTCAAATATCTTACTTTGATTAGCTACTCAGGGTTGCGGCTGCATGAAACATATGCTGGAATAGTCGGTGGTTCATTCCGCTGTGGCGACCTCTGATGAATAAAGGGACTAAGCTGAAGGAGAATGAATGAATGTGTTTTGCATTGAACTTTAAACTGTAATCACATGTTCAGATGAGAAGTAAATGCATCAGTATATATAATGGTCTTCCTATCAAATGTACAACATCAATGCAGCTGTAAATAATAGGACATTTAGGAGGACACAGAGACGTTATTGTTACTGTTATGTATGTGCAGTATGATGTGACTTATTTTGGCTGAAGGCGTCAGTTTATTTACGGCAGTTTGAATGTCTAGAATTTGCCCTGTTGGGTTTCTAAAATGGCAAATTCCAATATCCCTGCAAAAAAACAACACAGTAGGTTAAATTCAGGCATTTACCATGAACCCAAGGTTATGTGTGGGACTAAAATGAAAAATATACACTAGTGTTATATTATTAATTGTGGTTATTAATATTAATTATAATAATTAATATGTGCAACCTTAAAATAAAAGAGAAATTACACAGCAAAGAAGAATATAACATCTATTTTGAAACTACTTACTGTTGTTTGTACTGCTGCATTTAAATAAATAAAATAATAATAAAGAAATAAAGAAATAAGTGAAATAATAACAAATAAATAAAAATAATAAATAAATAAATACAATTATAATTATAAATAAATAAAATATTAATAAATAATAAATACATCAAATAATAAATAAATAAATAAATAAATAAATAAGTGAAATAATAACAAATAAATAAAAATAATAAATAAATACAATTATAATAATAAACAAATAAAATATTAATAAATAATAAATCATCAAATAATAAATAAATAAATAAATAAATAAACAAATAAATAAATAAGTAAATAAAATAATAATAAATAAATACACTTATTTTAGCGGTTCAAAAAATGGACAAAAAAATTACTAAATTTGCATAATAATTTACTGTTGTTTATATTGCTACATCTAAATATAAATGAATAAATAAAATAATAAAGCAAACAATTTTAGCTGTTTAAAAAACAAATCAAATTGAAATGAACTAAATGTTTATAATAATTTACTGTTTATACTGCTACATCTATATCAATAGATAAATTAATTAATTAATTAATAATGAATAAATACATAAAAAAATAAAGCTATTTTAGCTGTTTAAAGTTTTAAAAAGCTTACGGTTTGTACTGCTACATCTAAATAAATAAATAAATAAATAAATAAATAAATATTTAATTAACTAAATATTTAATTAATATTTAATTAACAAATAAAATGGCAATTTTTATCAAAATTTAAAAAATAACTTAAAGCTGTTTATATTGCTACATCTAAATAAATAAATTAAATAATTAATAAATAAACAAAGCTATTTTAGCTGTTTAAAAAACAAATATAATTGACAAAAAATTACTAATTTTAAAAATAATTTACTGTTGTTTACACTGCTACATCTAAATAAATAAATGTATTAAATAATATATTACTTAATTAAATAAAATAAATTACTAAATAAATTTCACAACTTTTAAACAAACCAGAGGAAAAAAGACAAAATTGTTTTATTATTATTATTGAGTTCTGAAATGAAGTAAGGAGTGACTCATAATGAACTGTTGAATTATTAGTTAAATAATGCACACCTGAGCTAGTGATGTGGCGACACAGATTATTTATGCAGATTTATGCATTATTTACTGATAAATCAACAGTCAGGAGTGCAGTATTCAGCTTACACTATGGTTCAAACATCTAAATCTACTGTTGAGATGTTGTATTTAAGTTTATGTGTCAGGTTTTGTCAAGTGTGTAGCACTAGTTTCTTCCACATCTCCGCCTCCTCTATAGTTTTGATGTGATTTCTGACTGTTGTAGCACTGCAATAACTCTTATCATTCAGCGGAGTGATATTGAACTCTAATGCGCTCGAACCCTGCCGGAACTACTTTAAATGTGCGATTATCTGAATGCTCGTCAGCCAATCAGAACTAAGCATTCAACCGCAATTAAGTATAAAACAACTCAAAGCTCACATCAGATCAGTCCTGAAGGATTTATATTTATATAAAAATTATAACTCAGTTCAACTATGAAGAAAATGAGCGGATTTGTACTTCTGCAAGTGTTTCATTCAGGTCTGAACTGCTGCTTGATGTTTTTGCCGTCAGTTTGAATGTTTGTATGCAGCGCCACCTACTGCTGAGCCTCTGTAACTGAATATAGACTCGACACTGTAAACAATATCTGTTAATGAACAGTTTGCGTGTTTTGGGTTGATTTTCGGTTGTGGATTGCATTATGGGATGTTGATTTCTGCTCTGTCCACTTTTAATGCTAAAAAATAAACTCTACAGTTAAATAAAGTGACTTTTCTTGATATTTTAGTAATAATATAATGTGTAAAAAATATAATATACGGAGAAACGACTCTGTAAAATAGCAGAACATGTGCTGGAGTATATTACAAGGTTTCTTTAGTGTAATATACAACACCAACACACACAATATATCACTTTAAACTATTAAAAACGTTCATAAACAGTCAAATTTTCACACTTTTAAGGTTAAAAGTTGTCGGAAGAAAGATCAAGATCCTATAATGCAATTCACAAGCATAAATAAATGGGAAAAAATATAATGGAGAATGACAAAATACAAAAAACTGCTCATTTACAGATATTTTGTACAGTGTACACATGATTTAACAGTGTATTACAGGCACAGTATGTCAATGAATTTGCATTTAAATATCCGCAAAACCTTTAAAACGGTGTTAAATACTTTATGACATGCGTACATTATCCCAAATGCCTAAAATCTACAACAATTATCAGTTTTATCATGTGTTTATGCAAATGACGTCTCGATTTTTGCTGTGAATTCTAGAAAAAAGCAGGGAAACAGCAGCGAGGCTTTATATGTGGTGTGTTTATTAGACTAGTAGACTAATACTGATGGATAATGGATGGCTGCTTGTCACTTTTCAAAAGAGGGCGGAGCTATGAATGTCTATATGTCAGCACGGTGGCATGTTCAAAGCTCTAATGGCTAATGGACATTAGTTCTCTCTCAGTGCTCTTTATGCTAATGAGGGAGAGATGGGCACTAGTGGGCGGGGTTTTCTCCCTCTGATGACACGTACAAACGGAGAATGTCAATCAAAGTGTTTCCTTCATCAAAGTGTTAAGCATCAGAGGCTGGAGATATTCACACACTGCTGACACACAACTGTGTTTAAACACCCTAATTAAAGTGATTTCTGCATAATATGTCCCCTTTAATGATGTTTCCCATGAACACACACACACACACAAGCTCTTAGTTTTAATTTGTTCTTTATTAAACGATCAGTGATTATCTTTATCGTCCTCCAAAACTGTGAATCCGTCAGATTTAAGAGCACCAGGATCAGGAGGACACGTTATACATGTACTTTCACATTTATGACACATTTTGTGAGCACTTTTCTCCCCGAAGCACAACAACACAATAATACAGATTAATCAGTCTATTAGGAGAAGATGAAGTGAATCATATTCAGCATTCCACACAAAAGCACAACGT
>NC_141032.1:1645000-1662500 GCF_052040795.2 Danio rerio
CTAATGTATCATGATGTTATTGATGTCTTCTCATATCTAATCTTTTGACCAATCAGATGCGCTATAGTGTCTAAAATGCCCCGCCCCCTTCTTCTCTTTATGTTCTCAAGCAGTAACTTATTTAGATTAAGCTATTAAATTAGTGGCTATTTATTATTGTGATGTTTATCAGCTTAATTTTGGGGGGTTTTAGTATAGTTTAAGGGTGTACTTTCACTAGTGCAGTTGTCCCCCTTCTGTCCCCCCTGCACTCACACTGCATCTTGCTTTCCGAGCCTGAGCATGCTCACATCATCGATGATGCGACTTCAGTTTAACAGGAGGAGAAGCGCAGCTCAGCACAGTGGAGATTGCTTTAGTCATACCGCTTTAGTGGTTTGGGATGCGGGGACACACAGTCAAATATTTCACCAAACAGATCTGTCACTTCTGACGCTCATAAATGATCATAACAGTGCTGCAGGTATTGGGAGGTCTGCTGAAGGTGCAGCTGTCGTGCAGTGAGGGGTTTGCATATTTAATAAACTACGACAGTTTGCGTTCACTGAACGGTAAGAATGAATAATAAATCCATATTAAACAGTCCCTTAAAAGTGACGTTGCATCTGCAGTTTCAGGCTTAGGCACACTTGGTACTCACACTACAAGCGTACCACGCCAAAGCAGAGAAAGTAAAAGCAATAACTTATCTGAAAGATCTTAAAAATGTCACTTTTGATCAATTTAATGCATCCTTGATAAATAAAAGTAATTTCTAAGGGGGAAAAACAACTACTTTAGGTTATGCATTGCCAAAACCATAACCAAAACAATCAATGCATGCATTTAAATATAATAATAATAATAATAATTCCAAACTAGCATGCATTGTGAACTGATAATGCATAATGAGGCTCTGATTGGTAATAAAACAAAACAAAAATACAGATTTGCATCCTTCTGGTAATAACCGGTGTGTTCAGAGCGCCCTCTAGTGTTGATCACAGACTCCACATGCTCTGACAATAAACAAGTGTTCAGTGTCATTCAGAATAAATGAAATATGCATTTATATCAAGTTGTGACGCACTCCGGTGAACCACTGCATGTGTTTGCGTGTGCATATGTGCGGAAACACTGCAAATATTCTCCCATTGCTGTCTTTCTTTTTCAGCCTGAAGTCAAAGGCAGTTTCTGCTTGATGTAAACAATGGATTCTGAGGGAACTCAAGCCCTCAGTTCATAATGAACTAATAAAATGATGCTAAAAAGTGATTGCATAAAACCGTCGCCTGTATAATTAAAGGCAAACTACTGACCACGAGGACTGATGCAGAATCATTTCCCCCACAGAAGCTGAAATCAGCGGTGTGTTTCCTGCGAGGTTTTATGTGCTTTTGCTGGCCAGAACGCTCCTCCAGTCGTCGGCCCAGGACAGCAGGCGTCTCTGTTTTGGATTGAGCTCCTGGTGTTTGTTGTGGCAGGCGGTGAACAGCACGTGCTCCCAGGACGGATTGGGCTCCACACCTGAATTAGAATCACACAGGTAAGATATTCTAGTTATTTTCTGCAGATATTTGGAGGCTCTGAAGCTATTTGTTTTGCTGAAACCTTTATTTTATTCACTCAAAGAAATGCTGGGTTATTTAAAATTGATCTTATTTAAAATTAATGGGTTATTATTGAGTAAAATAAGGACTAACCCAAACATTGGGTTGAATTTGGTTCAATTAACTTAATTCAAAAATAGGGTTATAGTCACTATTAAACCCAGAATTAAGTTGAAATAACCCAGCCTTTTTATATCTATGTTATATCTATTTTTATAGCCAACATTTGTTTGATTATTTTTATTTCAATTTGTTTTAATATTTTTTTACAATTATATTCCATCATATTTTATCTTATTTTGTAGTTATTTTTTAATGTTATTCCAAAATGTATTTAATTTGTTTTATTTTTTATTTAATAATTTTTAATTTAATAATAATTTAATATTATTTGTTTCATATTTTTAATGAATTATTTTTCATTATTTTAATTGTAAAATGAACAATTGACAAAATTAATTGACAAAATGCAATAAATAATATGAAATTTAATTAAGTTATTATTGGGTAAAATATGGACCAACCCAAACATTGGGTTAAATTTGGTCCAGTCAAAATTAAAATTTAATTTAAAAACAGGATTATAGTCTCTATTATACCCAGAATTGAGTTGAAATAATAACCCAGAGAGATCTATTTTATATCTATTTTTAAAGCCTATTATATATATAAGTATGTGTTTGATTATTTTATTTAACAGATTTGTTTACAAGTTTATTCCATTTAATTTTTAACTTTTGCTTTTTTTGCATTAAATTACATTTACTTTATTTTGTATTTATTTTTTCATTTTTATTCCAATATTTATTTGATTTGTTTTACTTTTAATTTAATTAAATTTTTATATAGTTTGTTTCATATTTTTAATTACTTTTCATTATTTTAAATGTAAAAAAAATTAAATATCAATATAAATAACAAAAATGCAATAAATATGAAAAATATATATTTAATTAATTTTCATTAAATTTTAATTCAATTTTTATATTATTTGTTTCATATTTTTATTAATTATTTTCATGATTGTAAATGTAAAAAATTAAGTATCAATATGAATAACAAAAATGCAATATGAAAAATACATATATATTTATTTAATTAATTTTCAATACACTTTAATGTTATTTTTATATTATTTGTTTCATATTTAATTAATTATTTTTCATTATTTTAAATGTAAAAAAATTTATATAAATAACAAAAATGCAATAAATATGAAAAAATATATATTTATTTAATTAATTTCTATACAGTTTAAATTTTTATATTATTTGTTACATATTTTTAATTAATATTTTTTCATTATTTTAATTGTAAAAAATGTAATATCAATATAAATAACAAAAATGCAATATGAAAAAATATATATTTATTTAATTAATTTTCAATACATTTTAATGTAATTTTTATATAATTTGTTTCATATTTTTATTAAGATTTTTATTTAACTCTTATAAAATTGTAAAAACAAATTAATAAAAATATAAATAACAAATATGTACATACATAATAAATATGAATTTTGTTTTATTATTTTTATTTTTCTAATTTAATTGGATTTCTTTTGATTTTTGTACTTTTTTTTTATTTCAGTTCATTTTAACTTTTTTATAGTATTTTTTCATCATCATTTTAATTGTTATAACTATTTTCATTGTATTTTACTTTACAGAAAGCTTCATTCTTCTGTTTTGTGAAAATATTTTGAAGCATGTTGGAAATTGGTAGCAAATCTATAGTTGACGTCAATGGCAACTGATTTCCAATGTTCTTCAATATAGAAACAAACTGATGACAGTTTTCATTTTTGAATGCACTGTCTCTTTAAATGGGTCATGAGCTCCAATCAATTAATGTTGCAAACGAGTATTTTCAGATCAGAATATTTTAGTATCAATACATAACATAAAAACTTTCTAATTTTTATAGTTTATTTTATTTTCCACTTATTGAAATGTCTTTTGTCTTCTTGTGTTGATATGTATGTATGTATGTATGTATGTTACTTAATACACTTTATGTATGTTACTTTACACATCGAAGCCAAATTAACCCTCAAAATCACCCCAGAGTGGATAAAGACGACTGCACACAAGGGTTAAGAGAGAAATAAATACTACATAGAAATAACGGCAGGTATAGCAGGCGGTGTGCAAATAACTAACCGAGGATATCAGGCTTGTCGTCAATGAGGATGTCTCCGGTCACGATGGTCTTGTCTCTGGTCAGGATGATCTGCTCCAAAAACTCGGGACCCAGATGCTTCTCTACCCAGGCGTACTAAAAACAAACACACTTCATGATAGGAAGCCAAGGAGACGGGCTGGAAATGCAGTGAAGAACAAGCTATGTGCATGCAATGATGCTGAGAGCTTGACAAGTACGAGATAAATGTTCAGCCAATTGACCAATCAGAATCGAGTATTCCAGAGAGCCGTGTCATGAATGTAGGATAAAGAATATCATGGCAAATAAAAACAAACAGGTTGAGAGCATTTTTAAATAATATTTTTTATATTGTTTAATTATTGTTAATATTAATTAGAATATATTAAAGATATTTCATCACTATTTTAGGTTTTAAAAATAAACATTAAGTAACTTGTAAGTAACTGCAATGACTCAAATCACTGATTAATAAAGTCATCTGGAATGGCAAAGAAAGCCTTCTTGCAGGACTCCCAGAGTTCATCAAGACTCTTTGTGTTCATCTTCAACGCCTCCTCCTTCATCTTACCCCAGACATGCTCAATAATGTTTATGTCTGGTGACTGGGCTGGCCAATCCTGGAGCAGCTTGACCTTCTCTGCTTTCAGGAGTTTTGATGTGGAGGCTGAAGTATGAGGAGCGCTATCCTGCTGGAGAATTGTCCCTCTCCTGTGGTTTGTAATGTAATGGGCAGCACAGATGTCTTGATACCTCAGGCTGTAGATGTTGCAGATCTCACACGCCCCCATACTGAATGAACCCCAAACCATGACTTCTCCTTCACCAAACTTGACTGATTTCTCTGAGAATCTTGGTCCATGCTGGTTCCAGTAGGTCTTCTGCAGCTCTGATTATCTAATGCTAACTTTTTATTTGTAATCTGTTTGACCTTATAATCGCTCTCTCGCTATAAATCATTTAATTGATGCATTAAACTAGACTAACTGGAAATTGTAAAATTATTAGCATATTATTTGTTCCTCACTTTCAATAAAAGCATCTCCCCAATGATTACATGTAAAATTGAAACATGTACTCGGTGTAGTTAATGAACAACACACAGATACTATAGGTTTGGTTTAGTGTTAGTTTGATGTCACTGACCCTGCAGAGAGTTTGCAGACTTTTGGACCCCATTGGAAACATGCTGCAAAGGACTACTGTCCAAGTTCCCGTTTTAAAAAGGCAATTAAATAATACAGAAAGAGGTTTTTATTTATGTATTTATTTAACTTTTTTAAAGTGCAAAATTAAATTTTTTCCCCTGATGATTGGGCTAGGGCAGGGGTCAGCAACCTTTAGTCTTTAGTGCTGCCCTTGTGGCTCCCTGGAGCTTCTTCACAAATGTTCAAAAAGATGGGGAAGGTTAATATTAATTTTTTATATTATATGTTTTAATATGATTTCTATTGGAGGACAAACATTTTTAACGTTTTCAAACGCTGTAAAAGTGTGTAGAATTAATATTTAATTTCAACATTTCTGTCAACGAAGATTTGCGTCATAGAGTGCGACACAGGTTTCTATCAGCAGGGCGGGATGCCAGGCAGGTGGCTGTTGTAAACAAACCAGGAGATTATAAAGCATGGAAAACCGTTCACAGATGGCGACTACATGAAGGAGTCATTCATCAACATACTAGAACACCTATTTGCAGAATTCAAAACCAAGATAATACAAAAAATTAAAGATATACTGTACCTCTCTCCGCTAAGACAGTGAAGGAAAGGGCTATTAAAATGGCAGGTAACATCACCAATCAGCAAACCAAGGACATTAATTCAGTGCCAGCATACTCAATTGCCTGTGATGTGACCGATATTCAACGCGCTTTTATGCAGGTATGTGGGCCGCAAGAAGAAATGATCAAATTAATACCACTGAAAGACCAGAGGCTGTGCTGAAGTGTTTAAATGACAACTAAATAAACACCAACCACCTGATTTCAGTGGCTATTCAATCATGAAGGCTCATTATGTATTTATAGCCAACTTAGTCGTTTTTATAGTAGGCTAATATAGCTACTATAGATACATACAGCATGTGTTTCCTTCATTATAAGGCTTATATAAGGCTTTACATTTTTTTGCGGCTCCAGACATATTTGTTTTTTGTTTTGTTTTGGTCCAATATGGCTCTTTCAACATTTTGGGTTGCCGACCCCTGGGCTAGGGTGATTGAAAGTACAGTTAAAAAAGATTGGAAACGTATTGAATGTGGCCACAATTCACAAAGCAAGTGTGTGTGTGTGTGTGTGTGTGTGTGTGTGTGTGTCTTACCTTCTCATACGGACAGTGGCAGTAATGCTTTATTGGACTGGTGCAGATGAAGACATCTGTACTGAGTGAGAGAAGGAGAAACTAAGCCATATATTTTACAGCTATAATAAGCAGACAAACATTTACTCAGTGGGGATTACAAGCAGTGCTTATCTGACTATTATGCAAGCTCATATGGAGTGTTTATAGATATAAATAAAATAAGATATAAATAAGTGTTTATAAATATGCAGACCTTTTTGGATTCTCTGAAGCTATGGAAAATAAAAATGTAAAACAAGAGATTTGTTAGGGCCTTTGTTATTGTTTACGTTCCTCAAAATGGTTTATATATATATATATATATATATATATATATATATATATATATATATATATATATATATATAATATATATATTAAAACCATTATATATATATATATATATATATATATATATATATATATATATATATATATATATATATATATATATATGGGTCACATTTTTCAGTAATTTGTAATTATAATTTATAATTCTTACAATTATAAATTACATTATAACTGTAATTTGTAGTACAATTTAATGTATTATAATATAATACTTAATATATTTTATAATACCAATTTGATATAGACAAATTATTATGTTTGATTTGGTTTTAATAGTTTTATCTGGTCTGGCTAATCTTAGCTGGTCTTTACGCCTCAATTAAAGGCATGGTATGTCAATTATTTTATTTAAATATCCAAAAAAAACACTAGAACAGTGTAATATATTTCGCTGACTTATTGTTATTGTGACGTCATTAGCATGAACACAGGATTTCTCTGCATTTTGACATGCACTTGCATTTGGTATAATGCTAGTAGATGTCAAAATGCAGAGACATCCTCAGTTTTTAACTAGTGTTCAGAGTGTGTGCTCATGCTAACGATGTCACACACCATAGATCTTTGGTTTGATTTTCTAGAAAGCAGGGAAACGGCAGCGAGGCTTTAATATAATGTGTGTTTATTAGACTGCAGCATTATAACAGAAGCCTAAAATACATTAAGTCTTATAAAACAGTGCTGCTGCTTCTTCCGAAATAAAAGCTCTGCCGTTTTCCTGACGCAAAATACATGCTTTTGTTTGTTGTAAATATACGCCCTCTGGTGGCCAAAATTACATTCAATTCAGCTTTATTTGTATAGCGCTTTTGCAATGTAGATTGTGTCAAAGCAGCTTCACATAAATGGTCATAGTTACTGGATCAGGGTAGTTCAGTTTTTAGTGTTTAATGTCAGTTCAGTGTGGTTTAAAACCAAAATTACATGCTGTGCCTTTAAAGCACAGGTGTCAATTTCAGGTTCTGGAGGGCCACAGCTCTTCCAACCCTAAAAAGACACACCTGACCAAATTAATTAAGTTCTTTAGGCTTGTTTGAAACCTACAGGTAAGTGTGTTGGAGTTGAGTTGGAACTAAACTGTGCAGGGTAGCAGCCCTCCAGAAACTGTGTTTGACACCCCTGCTTTAAAGCATAAGTCTCAAACTGGATTCCTGATAAGCTGCAGCTCTGCACAGTTAAGCTCCAACTCTTATCAAACACAGCTGATCCAACTAATCAAGGTGTTCAAGACTACTAGAGACTACTAAGCAAGTGTGAGTTGGAGGTGGTTGGAGTTCAACTGTGCAAGGCTGCAGTCCTCCAGGAACTGAGTTTGAGACTATTGCTTTAAAGCGATAGTTCACCCAAAAATTACAATTCTGTCATCTTTTACTTACCGTTGACTTTAATTTAAAACCTGAATTTCTTTATTCTATTGAAGAATACTGGAAACTGGTCGCCATTGGCTAGTAAATATTGCATTTTTGACCCTACAATGGAAGTCAATGGCTACCATTTTCCAGCATTCCATAATAGAATAAAGATATTCTTCAAAATGTTTTGCGTGTCTAACAGAAAAAATAAACTAATTCATCTTTATATCCACTTGAGGGAGAGTGAATCAACCTTTTTGGGTGAATCGTCCCTTTAAGAAATGAAATTATAGATATCTTGGCTTGAATCTGTCAGCATTGTGTGATGGTAAACCTGTATCTGAACTTACTTCTCCATCTTGGCCATCTCCTTTAAAGCCTCCACTCCTCCAGGAAGAGGCTCCAGCTCCATGAAGAAGTTTTTGGACTCCCAAATGCTGATGGCTTTTTCCTGCAGTCAGTGGAAACGGGAGTTCATTTAACACCACTTAGCTATTACTGTAGATTTAGTAATAGTTGGATAGTAGGATTATTTATATATATATATATATATATATATATATATATATATATATATTCTGCTTTCATTTAAATTTTATTTAAGGTTTTAGAGATTGTGTTTGGTGATATACATTCTATATAGACCCTTTAAAATGTACTAATGTCAATAACAGGAAGTAATTCAATCATAACATAACATTAAAACTGCTATCATAACATAATTTATAAATATGCTGACCTTTTTGGATTCTCTGAAGCTATGGAAATTAAAAATGTAAAACTTTTACTTTCCTCAAAATGGTGTGTGTGTGTGTGTGTATATATATATATATATATATGGGTCACATTTTTCAGTAATTTGTAATTATAATTTATAATTATTACAATTATAAATTACATTATAATTGTAATTTGTAGTACAATTTAATGTATTATAATATAATACTTAATATATTTTTATTACCAGTTTGATATAGACAGGCAAATTATTATGTTTGATTTGGTTTTAATAGTTTTATCTGGTCTGGCTAATCTTAGCTGGTCAGAAAGCTCGTCTTCTAGTATGACCACCTGACAAAATACCCCAAATACCCTTCTAAAATTAGCAAAACGGCCTCCCTGTATACTTCAGGAGACCAGCAAAGACAGTTAGACAAGTTTAACCCTATAGAGCCTGTATTGGTTTCATTCATAATAATTCAGGGTCTATAACAGCAATCAATATAATCAAGACTTTGCTGTACTACTACTCAATCTACTATTGTCATTTTGCTGTCAGACTTTTACGCATTTTAATTATAAGTAAATAAGTTTTGTAATCATGAGTAACAAATATCAAATGTAGTCATCAGGTTTTTGAATGTTTAATTTCCAGAACCTTTAATTTCTCTGTTTTTTACCGGTGGAATGAACTTCGAGAGTCTCTAAACACCTCAAGTCTTTGGCGGTTGTTTATTTATCTACATTTCAATCATCATTGTTATTATATATCTACTTTTCAGTCATGATTGTTATTTTTATCTAAAGTAAATGTTTTATAATTGTGAGTATCAAATATGATCATCAGGTTTTTGAATAAGTTTTATTTCCAGAACCTTTACCCTCTCTGTTTCCCAGCGGTGGAATAAACTTCCAGACTTTGGAGGTCATTTATTTATCTACATTTCAATCATCATTGTTATTATATATCTGCTTTTCAATCACCCTTGTTATTAAATTGGATAATATGTTTTGGAAACTAGAGTTTTGCTATAAAACTAAGCACTTAAATATGACCTTACCAATACATATTATTGGAGATTCTGAGTGAGTAAAACCTATATTATTATGTAGGTTTCTATTATCTACACCAAAATGTACTCTAGTAATCTAAATTAGATTATATATTTATGCTCAGTTTGCAGTTTTGTGCCTTTATATATTATTTATACATTTTTTGTGATCAAATAACATTAAAATATCACTCATGTATATCCATGAGAGATTAGAAATGGAGAAAATACATTTAGCATAATTAAATTAAAACAGAACCAGCTAAAGGCAACACGTGAATTGAGACTATCTCCGTAAAACAGGGGCAGTGCTATGTTTATACACTCAATGGGACAGCCATAAAAGATTAATGTATATCAAACATAACACATAAATCTGAGAATATTATTTCTCACTCACACATAAATCACTCCTCATTTCTCCATACTGAGTGGACACCCAGAATCCCCGTCTGTCCTCCAGCGAAATGAAGGGCTCGTTCGGGAATTTTTGTTTGTATTTCTTCAGGAATCCTCCCTCGAAGTCCGCAATGACCCCATCCATATCCACAAGCACCCGAAGCCTCCGGTTCCCGCTGGACATGTTCGCTTTCCCGTGAAAAATCACCGAGGAAGTGTTTCTCCCGAGCCATCGTGTGATTCTCGGTAGTAAAGTCATCATAAACCTCCGTCAGTCACTCGCTAGTGCGCGTTAGCACCTATAAAGTGAGCAGATTTGTTGGAGAGAGCTGATTATTGTGTTAGCTTCTCTCATTGTAGGGGCTCACTATTGTTTTACTCATTGTGAACTCGTTTTGTTTGTTGGGTTGTTAGTGTGGGTCACTGGGTCTCGTGTTTTTCCAGTGTTCACCGTTCGTTTGTGTATTTGTTTACAGCTGTGCGGCTAAAGCTAAACGCAAACACCTCTTCAAGTGTGTTTTGATTTAACGTTATATCGTTTTAATTCAGCCACATGGTTTACATTGTTATTATCATGTTGTAAACTAGCGGTTAGATTAAATTGAATATAACCGAGATAGAAAAAGAAAGAGAGAGATCGCACACTTGTGTAGCATTGTTTTTATTCCGGTGGGACCGTTTCCGGAAGTAGAAAAAATCCGATTTGTTTTTCAATTTAGGTGTTTATTATGTAGGATAACTTATAAATTGTTAAAGACGGGTCTACTGTTGATCTACACGATTTGCTGAATTCATCAGTCTTTTATTTCAATGTGTTTTAATTGTGATTACAAGCACCTGCAGAAAAACTACATTACCCATAATTCCATCGAAAATCTCCACCAATCACGAAAATTAAACAAAAAAAGTGCACAGAAAGTGTTTCTTTCAAAGCTATTGTGTGATTTTTGCAAGTACAGTCATCATGAACCTCTGTCGGTCACTAGCTAGTGTGCGTTAGGCTGGTTTTAGAGAGGTTTTGGGCACTTCCAGGCTGGTTTCCAGCCTGACCAGCTAAAACCAGCTTGACCAGCCTAGTCAGGCTGGGAGCCCAGCCAAAACCAGTTATATCCAGCTTATATCAGGCTGGTCAAGCTGGTTTTAGCCGGTCATCAGCCTGACCAGTAAAGACCAGCCTGGAAGTGGCCCAAACCCCTCTAAAACCAGGCTATCAGCCTAGGCTGGTTTACAAAGTTTTTTTTTTTCAGTAGGATTGTTGGAGAGAGCTGATTGTTGTGTTAGCTTCTCTCATTGTGGGGGCTCACTATTGTTTTACTCATCGTGAACTCGTTTTGTTTGTTGGGTTGTTAGTGTGGGTCACTGGGTCTCGTGTTTTTCCAGTGTTCACCTTTCGTTTGTGTATTTGTTTACAGCTGTGCGGCTAAAGCTTAACGCAAACACTCAGTTTTAAGTACGCAATAATATAGTAGTGTGTGTCGTTTTAATGTAGCCGCATGGTTTACATTGTTATTATCATATTGTGAACTAGCGGTTATGCGTAGTATATAGATAAACTGAATATAACCGAGATAGAGAAAAGAAAGAGATCGCACACTCATGTATCATTGTGAAAAACTACATTACCCATAATTCCATCCATCCACCCATAATTTTCCAGTGCTCACCGTTCGTTTGTGGATTTTTTTCCAGCTGTGCGGCTAAAGCTAAACTCAAACACTGAGATTCAAGTACGTTATGATATAACAAATATTGTTTTAATGTAGCCACATGGTTTACGTTGTTATTATCATGTTGTAAACTAGTAGTTATATGTGGTGTATAGATTAAACGGAATATAACCGACTTCGAAATGGAAAAAGTAAGATCGCACACTTGTGTGAACGTTAGCATTGTTTTTATTTTGGTGGGACCTTTTCCAGAAGTAGAAAATCTGATTTGTTTTTCGTTTGGTTGTTATTGTGTTAGCTTCTCATCATGATATAACGTTCTATATTGTTTTAATGTAGCCACGTGGTTAACATTGTTATTATCATGTTGTAAACTAGCGGTTGAATGTAGTATATATAGATTAAATGGAATATAACCGAGATAGAGAAAGGAAGAGCATTGTTTTAATTCCGGTGGGACCCTTTCCGGAAGTAGAAAATCCGATTAGTTTTTTCGGTTGGGTGTTGATTTTGAAGGATAGTTTATAAATCGATAAAGACAGATCTACTTTTGATCTTTAAGATTTGCTGAATTCATGACCCTTGTTTCTGTCAACATGTGTATTAAATGGGGAAAAACTACATTACCCATAATTCCATCAAAAATCTCCACCAATCACAAAAATTCAACAAACATGCCATGCTAATTTGTTTACTGACCACATGTTTTCATTTTTCCAGATTAAAAGTCAGGGCTATTTCGGCAAATATTGATACCTCTCTTATAATAGTAATAAATCAGCTTAGCCTTCATCATATGGAAAATAATATGGATTTTTAAATTAAACCTATATATTTAAAATCAATGTTTGTACTTGTAATCAGGACTGCTGCTGGTAAAAAAAAAAAAAAAAAAAATATATATATATATATATATATATATATATATATATATATATATATATATATATATATATATATATATATATATATTGTTATTTATAACAAACTAATACAATCTTTGCATAATTATTAACTATACCAGCCCTCTTTTATAAGTCGTCTGAAGGTTTGAAGCTGATGATGATCTCTCCACTTCGAGTATCTTTGTTTTGCCCCGGAAGCAAAAACACCCATTTTTTCCCTCTTATTTCTTAAAGCTGTACGTCCATTTTCAAACCTGAATCCTGTGGTATTTTGCTGTAAATGAAGCATTTAGCTACAAACACATAACAGATAAGTGTCTATATATTAAAATCCTACAGTATCCCACGTAGTCATCCGAATCACAGTGGAGTGTTTACTTCAGGAAAGATCCCGAGTCTGAAATCTCGCGCAATCTCAGCTGTCACTCAAACCTCGCGATATCTATTTGCCGTTGGCGGCTGAGGGCCCGTCCCTTCTGTACAGGAGAACTTCTCGTGACATTTGAATGAAAAACATCGTCCCGAAAGCGCAGAATTATGGCTTCAGCTTTGGAGCAGTTTGTCAACAATGTGCGGCAACTTTCCGCTCAAGGTACGGTGGTTTTTACGGCGCGTTACGCCTCGGGCTAACGGAGATATGGGCAAGCTAGCTTAATGCTAAAAGCTGTTAGCGCGATAGCATGCTAGTTGTTTATATTTCAGCATGTAACACATGGGAGCTGTTTATCTAATCCCGTTCATCCAACTGGACATAAAAGAAACAAAATCTGCAGGACATGTACACATTAAAGCATCTGCTTCAATCGTTTAGCTGTTATATAATGGAAATGAGTGCATGTGTCAAGTTAGCTGAGTCATATTTGAATTTAATGCAATAAAACACCCTATTTAGATTTTTCTCTGTCACTAATAAGGTATTTACAAAGTGATGTATATAATATAATCATTAAAATACGTCATGAGATCTTATTGCCATGTTCATTTACAATTAATGCAATAAAATACCCTATTTTGATGTTTATCTGTCATGTATTTATAAAGAGATGTATGTAATATAATCATTAAAATACGTCACGACATCTTATTTGCATGTGCATTTACAGCAGAATAGATAACATCATGTAAGTGTTTACATTCATGATGATGCACCTTATGTTTTCAGGTCAGATGACTCAACTATGCGAGTTAATAAATAAAAGTGGGGAGCTTCTGGCCAAGAATCTCTCTCATCTGGACACTGTTCTTGGCGCTCTGGACATCCAGGAACACTCCCTTGGGGTTTTAGCTGTTCTGTAAGTCATTGACTTGTTGAATGCCATTGGCTGAACTCCTTAAAGTGCTTTATTTCTGCTTTTTTAAAGGTCTTACCTCTATCTCTGTGTAATGTTGCTGTTTGTGAATGTAAAAGGTCTGGGGAGTTTTAAAGATTGAAGTGCATGACTAATAAGTTAATGCCTCAAAAAAGTATCAAGTATCTGAATTATGTAGATATGAATTGACATTTGCATATGCGAAAATGATAATGACATTTATTGTCAAGACAACATTTAAGGTGGTGCGTTTTAATGCACTTTCATAAACTCATCTAGTGCTCTTTAATGTTTAATCATGACTAATCAGACAAAATAATAGAAAGTTAATAATAATAATAATAATAGAATACTATTATACGTCCAATAATGACGTTAATAATAATAATAGAACTAATATGTACTGTGGATGTTGATATACATGCACACACATTAATGTATATGCTTTAGAAATGTTTACATGTATATTAATATTTATATCTGTAATATTTATATAATTATGTAAATGCAAACTTTTATTTTGCATGCTTTTTAGTTGGAATTAATCATTAAACCACACTAAATGCCATTACAAACACATCTCTTAGGCCCAATCCCAATTCTATTTTCATACCCCTGCTCCTTCCCTTTCTCCTTAGCTCTTAAAACCTAGGGTGAAGGGGAAGGGCTTTAAAATTTAACCCTAATGCTGCGTTCACACCAGACATGTCAAACGCGAATGATTTACATGTTAAGTCAATGCTAACGCGCGAATAGACATCCTGCGGCGCGAATTGAGTGTTTTGCGCTTTTCACGCGAATCGCTCAAGTTCAAAACTCTGAACTTCTGCGGACATTCGCGCCGCGTTAACCAATCAGGAGCTTGCATTTGTGAGGGCATAATTGTGGCGTGTTGTTGGTGTCGGCTGGAGGATTTCCCCCGGGACACCGACAACAGACGATACGCCACAATTATGTTAGATTTGTGAGATAATTAAAAGTTCATCAAACTGGGCTGGGCTCAGTCAGAAGCACCGTTGAAAGCCTCCGTTACCCAGGTTAAGTTTCTGGAAGAGTTTATGAGCTCACAGAGCTGGATGCACCTCTGAAAGGATGTAGTGGACTCAGACAGGACCCTAAACGTATCAACACTGTTTTTCAGCCTTCATAAAGCACATAAACACTGTTATTCTCTTCATAAAATCCATGTTAGCCATTTAGCAGCGAAGCTACAGTCACCGGGCAGACAGAAGCCCTGCTCATCATGCGAATCCGCATCTGTTCTGAAGTGAATTTGACGCGCGAATGAAGCGGATTTGATGCGCGAATGAAGCAAGTAAACTCAAATGTTCACACGGCTATTTACGCGCGAATAGCGCAATTTATCCACGCGTTCCGTGTCTGATTTGAACACAGCATAAGAATTGGGACAACACTACAGCACCTGCACACGTCATCATATTTCATCGTGATCTCTTGCTTCATATGAGATCAGACGATCATGACTGCTGTATTTATTCCAGTTGTGCTCTTTTATTTTATTTTATTTTTTTTTTGGTTTTTAATGTTTAGGAAATCCCTGAACGCATATATCATGTTATCAAGATGATCTAATGTGGCAATAAGCTCGTAATACTATGCATTTACACAGGGCCCTGTTAAAAGCTGATGCCTTTACATGTCATTTGTGGATGTGTTTGTAAACGTAAAATTCTGTAGTGCATTTAGTTATTGCCCAGCAGGCACACAATGTCATAAGACATTAATATTAGGTTAGATTTAGGTTGTGATGTCAGGTGACCCAAATTCAACATTTAGCCTGCGTCTAAGGACAACATTATTTTGATGTCCAATAATGACGTTAAATGATGTTGATATTTGGTCAATTTTAGGTTGTTAGAAAGTGACCAACATCCAACGTCAAGCCAACATCTAAAACCAACATCATATTGACGTCAAATACTGACGTTTATTCATCAGCTATGGCAACCAAAATCTAACGTCTGATATACATCATAGTATGAACATCCACACAAAGTCACGCTGTAACATTTTTAGACGTTGATATTTGGTTGCATTTAGGTTGGACATTGACGTCGGCCTGACGTTGAGTTCTGATGTAAACCAATTTTCATTTCCAAACAAAGTGCAACATCCTCAAGACATTGGGGTACAACTTCAATCTGACGTCATGTTGATGTCTTGTGCCTGCTGGGTGTTCAAGGCCATTTCGGTCATCATACAGTAAACATTCGTCATCTTCTCATCAGTGGCATGCATCTAAACAGTCTCTGGATCGATGCGTGTAAAGACTTACGGCATCTTCTTGGACACTTTTAATTCTTCCAAATAGTTTGCTGCAATCATAAATCACCCATGTTTTAAGGTAGTTCAGTATGATGCGATTCACCTTCTATGTGTGATTTGATTGGACAGGAATTGCAGAACTGATTATTCTAATTCCCATAGACAAGAAGGAATACAGTAGTGACTGCAGGTTGAAGGAAAGTTGTGGAGTAAAAGTACTAAACATGTACTCAAGGAAAAGTAAAAGTACACATTTTAAAAACTCAATTACAGTCATTTTAGTGTTTGTATTTTGTTACTTTACAACACTGGGAAATACTAATATATACATCTTAGGGGTGTCAAATCGAAATCGATCGAAATTTATGCTCAATTTCGATAATCGAATCAAAAAATAGAGTCGTCGATGCTGCCACGCCCCCATGTCACGTCAGCTTGGCTTGCCAAGCGGGAAAAAACAGGCTTGTTGAAGTGCTTGTTAAACTGCAGACGCAGGAGACCCGTCGACAGAGCTTAAAGCCTCTCCTCTTTCAATGAAGTCGCCGGTTTAAGCATTTTGGATTTCCAGTGAGTTATGTTGACAACGTTCATGTTGTCGACAAAAAAACACAGTTTTGCAAGCTCTGCTATGTACGTATTACGTACGGTTAGTCCGATAGACAACACCGGCATCGCGATCCTCCGCCCGCCCCCGTTGCAAATCCGCTCGTGAAAAGTACACACTCAGGCCCTGTTTACACTGTCTTTGTCTTCAAATGGCATTTTAGAACGACAACGATTTGACATCCACAGTGGCGTGTAGCATTTCTGAGCAGCCCTCCTTCCTCTCTACCTCTGAAAATGCACATCACGTGACCACACAGACACAGACACAGACACAGCCATGCGCTTGAGACAGCAGGTCCAGGCAGTCAGAGGACTGCTTCAATCTTTCACTCACTTGTACTTCGTCATTTTAGCGAACACCTCAGATACTGTTGGCTGGTTCCTGTTGGTTGTGCGTCTTTTTTTACCGACGCCATTATAACGACACAGATCACTGCCTATTCACGAGTCCCGCAGAAAAAGTGATTGACAGGTGGTAATTATGTGTGTATCTTGCCTTTATTCATTTACTGTATGATTTGTTTATGGGTAAAACAAAGACCATGCAGGTCAGGTAGTTTAAACGGTAGGCTACAAATAATTAACTGGTCATTAATTAATTATTCATAATCGAAAATCGAATCGTGCCTTTAGAATCGAAAATGTAATCGAATCGAGGATTTCTAGGATCATGACACCCTTAATACATCTATGAGAAATGAGGTGATGTGAAATTAAGATTGTAAAAACAAATGCTTGTGTAAGCCTATTGTAGG
>NC_141032.1:1665000-1675000 GCF_052040795.2 Danio rerio
CATCCATCCATCCATCCATCTATCTATCCATCTATCCATCTATCCATCTATCTATCTATCTATCTATCTATCTATCTATCTATCTATCTATCCATCCATCCATCGACTGACCAACCTATCCATCCATCCATCCATCCATCCATCCATCCATCCATCCATCCATCCATCCATCCATCCATCATCTATCTATCTATCTGTCTGTCTATCTATCTATCTATCTATCTATCTATCTATCTATCTATCTATCTATCTATCTATCTATCTATCTATCTATCTATCTATCTATCTATCGACTGACCAACCTATCCATCCATCCATCCATCCATCCATCTATCTATCTATCCATCCATCTATCGACTGACCAACCTATCCATCCATCCATCCATCCATCCATCCATCCATCCATCTATCTATCCATCTATCGACTGACCTACCTATCTATCCATCCATCCATCCAACGACTGACCAACCTATCCATCCATCCAACCATCCATCCATCTATCTATCCATCGACTGACCAACCTATCCATCCATCCATCCATCTATCCATCCATTCATCCATCCATCCATTCATCCATTGACTAACCAACCCATCTATCTATCTATCTATCTATCTATCTATCTATCTATCTATCTATCTATCTATCTATCTATCTATCTATCTATCTATCTATCTATCTATCTATCTATCTATCTATCTATCTATCTATCTATCTATCTATCTATCTATCTATCTATTGACTGACCAACCTATATCCATCCATCCATCCATCGACTGACCAGCCTATCCATCCATCCATCTATCTATCTATCCTTTTTCATAATGTTTTAATCTCTATCCATCCATCCATCCATCCATCCAATATAATGCCTAAACATCTTTATCCAAATAAAGAAACCTAATAGAAATGCATAATTGTGTCTGAAAATACTTGTGTATGAAACTAGGGAATGCACAGCCCTATATAAAACTGTTAAGTAAAAATAATATTAACTTTTATTGAAATAACTGTATTAGAAATGGTGCATAGTTTGGAGGTAAATATTGGTTAGTACCATGGGATGCTCTTAAACTAATAGTAATTATATCAGTAAATGTATACATTTATGATCTCAAGGTGATGGCAAATCATTGGACGTTTATTGTGTAGTAAATAGTGACTTGTCCTTGTGTTTACAGTTGTGTCTATTAGCGAAGTGCTTCAAACCTGCAGTCCCGTTCCTGGAGTTGGACATGATGGATATTTGCAAGGAGAACGGAGCGTACGATGCAAAGCACTTTCTATGTTATTATTACTATGGTGGCATGATCTACACGGGTCTGAAGAACTTTGAAAGGGCGCTGTATTTTTTTGAACAGGTAATTTATGGTTTATTTATTATATATTTATAAGTTGTTGGTTTGTTTTTAATGAGAGAGAGCTTTATGTTTTAAATTGCTTAATATTTTATTTTAGAAGGGAGACTTTATTACTCTCATTAATATTCATAATAATGGTTTGTAATGAAGGATCTGTACACAAACAATTTAAATGCCATTGTTGCTCGAAAGTATTTTTGTTTAATATATATCATGGAACCGCAATGTTTTATAAGACTATTATCAAATTGTGAAAAATCTCTAACCCAATACAGTGTGTTTGTGATTACCTTCAGGCAATAACCACTCCAGCAATGGCTGTCAGTCACATCATGTTAGAAGCATATAAGAAATACATCCTGGTGTCCCTCATCCTTCATGGCAAAGTTCAGCAGCTTCCCAAATACACGTCACAGATCGTGGGCAGATTCATTAAGGTGAGTGTCCGAGCACAACATTGAAAACCAATTACATGGCAATATTTTGCTTATCTGCTTGAACTCAGAATTATTAGCCCTCCTGTTATTTTTAAATCTTTTATATTTTATAAATTAATTAATTTTAAATTAATATTGCTCAAGGGGGCTGATAATACTCCCTTTCAAATGGTTTTAAAAATGTAGCTTGTAATATAGCCGAAATGAAACTACTTTCTTGACAGGACTTTCTCTAAAAGAAAAAATATTATAGGAAATACCTTGAAAAATTCCTGAATCTGTTAAACATCATTCAGAAAATATTTGAAAAGAAAAAAGTTCATGAGTAATTCACTTTAACTATATATTGCAATATGAAATGTATTTCATAAAAATAAGCTTTGTTAGCCCTATATATATATATATATATATATATATATATATATATATATATATATATATATATATATATATATATATATATATATATATATATATTTTTTTTTTTTTTTTTTTTTTATATATATATATATATATTTATACAACAGTTCTGTCTGGTTCTCAAATCTGATTGGCTGATAGCAGTGTGATATTCTGCAATATCAGAACTCCTACAGCCTCTTTACCCTTTGTGTATTACTTCGCCCACATACAGCCAGCAAAAAGCAGACACTACAGAACTAAAGTTTAAAAGATGCTTGCTCAGCTGTTTAACTGTCAGCTTATGATTTGAATCCCAAGGCACTGCTACTCGTGTGATATTGCTCATATATAGCGTTATGGATATATATATATATATATATATATATATATATATATATATATAGCGTTATGGATGTGACTTTTGCAGTAAAAAAACTCAAAACATAAATTCATATAGAAAGTAAATGTTAGCATTATATTGGTTTATATTTTCCAAAACAACTGACCACTGAGTTAAGGGATCAGAAAATATACATCTGTAAACATGTTTTGTACTTTAAATGAGGAAAATAAGCATGTGTTATGATTGTGACAAAAAAGTCTTCAGTAAACAACATACTTTGTGGAAATTAAACTGCACAACTCAAAATAAATATTGATAATCGAAAGGATAAAATATGTCTCTCTATAGAACAAAAATGATTGACTTTATTTTATTTGACATTTTTGCATTTATGAGGAAAAAGTGTCGTTATGGATGTGACATCTCTCCGATATGGATGTGACGCATGTGAAATTTCCATTCCTGTGACTTTGGTAAATCAAATATAATAGTTTGAAAACACTGACAGAGAATTTTTTTGAGTATTTCTAAAGTACTGTTAAATACAAGAAAACACAAAAAACAGAATCGGTTTCCATATTTTGGTGAAATCTTAAATATCACTATATATATGCACAATGTTTTGAGTTTTTTCAAAAATGATGTGGAAAAATAAGGGAATAATAAAAGGCAAAAGTAATGTTTTGCTAATAAATAAAGCTTTAAAATAAGCATGTTCTCCAAATAATCAGTTTGGACCTTGAAAAAATGTTTGGAGAAAAATGTAGGCCTCGAAATGAAAAAGTGGAGAACCCCTGCTGTACACCACATAGGTCAAAACAAAGTTTATTTTGGGTGCTAATAATCGTGATCAGTTGTTGCCCAGCACTATATATATATGATATATATATATTTATATATATATGTGTATATATTTATATATATATGTGTATATATTTATATACACATATATATATATATATATTTATATATATATATATATTTATATATATATATATATATATATATATATATATATATATATATATATATATATATATATATATATATATATATATATATATATATATATATATATATATACACAGTTGAAGTCAGAATTATTAGCGCCCCTGTTTATTTTTTCCCCAATTTCTGTTTAATGGAAGGAAGATTGTTTAAGCACATTTCTAAGCATTATAGTTTTAAAAACTTATTTCTAATACTTGATTTATTTTATCTTTGCCATGATGACTGTAGATAATATTTTACTTGATATTTTTCAAGACACTTCTTTACAGCTTAAAGTGACATTTAAAGGCTTAATTAGGTTAATAAGGTGAACTAGGCAGGTTGGGGTAATTAGTCAAGTTATTGTATAATGATGGTTTGTTCTGTTGATTATCGAAAAAAAAATTAGCTTAAAGGGGCTAATAATTTTGTCCCGAAAATAGTTTTTAAAAAATTAATAACTGCTTTTATTTTAGCCAAAATAAAACAAAAAGCCTTTCTCCAGAAGAAAAAAATATTATCAGACATACTGTGAAAATTTTATTGCTCTGTTAAACATCATTTGGGAAATACTTAAAAAAGAAAATAAAAATCAAAAGGGGGCTAATAATTCTGACTTCAACTGTATATGTGTGTATATATATATATATATATATATATATATGTGTGTGTGTGTGTGTGTATATATATATATATATATATATATATATATATATATATATATATATATATATATATATATATATATATATACACGCATACCAAAGCTACAAAAAAATTATTGTGCTTTATATTTTATTGGGATATCTTAATAGTTGTCTGATGCAGATAACTATTACGTAACAAAATGTCCAACAACACTTTACAGTTTTTATTATATAAATTAATAAATCCATCTTTGTTAACGCTACAAATGCCATCGATTATGAACTGAAAGGGGTAAACTTTGCAATTATTCCACAAACACATGCATTTTAAATTGTGGTGCCCGGGCACTTCATATCTCTACTTCACACAACGTCAATGGTGACACTATATATTCTGCAGTCCTACATCGCCGTCTATAAGCTAATCATCTGTTGTGTACGTGTGTTTTATATGATTTAAAGCCTCTTAGCAATGCCTACCATGAGCTAGCGCAGATCTACGCCACCAACAACCCGGCAGAGCTCCGTGCGTTAGTCAACAAACACAGCGAGACCTTCACACGAGACAATAACACCGGCCTGGTCAAACAGTGCCTGTCCTCGCTCTACAAGAAGAACATTCAGAGGCTAACCAAGGTTTGAAATTGCAGAAATCTGTAGTTTAATACTGCACCGGTCAATGTTGACGCTAATCATTTCTGCTCTGTGATTGGCAGACGTTCTTGACGTTATCTTTACAAGACATGGCGAGTCGAGTTCAGCTCTCCGGCCCTCAAGAAGCTGAGAAATACGTCTTGCATATGGTAAATTAAAGCATGTTTATATGTAGCTGATCTAAGAGAAGAGTAATGACACGTTACCCCAAAAGTCTTGTGCTGGATCCCAGTTGTAAGAGCAACAAATAATACCTTGACTTCTAGTTGATGATGTGTAAAAGTGTCAGAAGGTGGATTTCTCTGCTGAATCATCTGCTTCACAATCATCACCAATACTGCAGAAGACCTACCGGAACCAACATGGAGCCAAGATTGGAGCCTGAAAGCAAAGAAGGTCAAGCTGCTATAGGATTGGCCAGCCCAGTCACCAGACATGAACATTATTGAGCTGATGGAGGAGGAGGCATTGAAGATGATAACTCAGACCTTACTGTCCTAATGAAATCATTCAAAATCAAGGCATGGTCATATTTTATTTTGGTCAAATAAGCGTAATCTAGAGGCCTTTGCCTTTCATATTAGCCACTTCTGATGCCAATTGATCAACTAGAAGTCAAGTTATTATTGGTTATTCCTAAAACTTGAATAAGTAACAAGACTTGATGCTTATTGTGCTCATAATAGTGCTGTCTCCTTTGAGAATGTGCTCTGCTTCGTGTTTGTCCAGCATCTGAGGTGTTTTTCTCTGTCTCAGATCGAGGATGGAGAGATCTATGCAAGCATCAACCAGAAGGACGGCATGGTCTGTTTCCATGACAACCCGGAGAAATACAACAACCCAGCGATGCTCCACAAAATTGACCAAGAGGTTTGCAATTATAAAACACTGTTTCTCTTAATTCAGTACCAAAACAACAGCAGCAGGAGGCCTTACATTAGAGATATTTAGAAGACAGCATGCACTTAATATTTCTGCCCTCAGTGTGTTGTCTTGTTAATCATTTGATTTCTCAAAGGTGCTTTATGCTGCAGCATATCATCATATTTTTATGTTTTGGATTTATTTGTTTATTATAAAATAAAAAATACAGTTAAACATTAATTTTGTGCAATATTATTTCTGTTTAAGAACTATTTATATAAATATATAGTATAAAGTGTATATATCATGTATATTAATGTGAACCATAAAGTATTATAAATAAACCATGTTACTAAGTTTTAGCATTTATGCAACATGTCAACGTACTTTTATGTTTTTGGAGTTATTTATATGTTAGAAATAAAGTAAAACGCTAATATTGTGCAATATTATTGCTAGTTAAGAACTGTTTTATTTTTTTAATGTGAATAATAATGTATTATAAATCAAATCTTTATCTTTTGGATTGATTATTTGTTAGAAAATACATGAAAACATTCAAATTGTTCATTATTACTTTTATTTAAGAACTGTTTATATGTGTGTGTGTGTGTGTGTGTGTGTGTGTGTGTGTGTGTGTGTGTGTGTATATATATTTATTTCTATGTGAAAAATAATGTATTATAAATGTAAATTAATTTAAACTTTTGATTTTGAAGCACAAGATGGGAAAATTATTTCAGATTCAGATTTTTGATTTTAGAAACCTATAAATGCAATATAATATTTGTGCACATACGTCTACATTCACTCCATTATATATGATCTTGTGCAGCATTTGAGTGTGTTTTTGTTTCTCACACAGATGCTGAAATGTATAGAGCTGGATGAAAAACTAAAGTCCATGGATCAAGAAATCACTGTAAACCCCCAGTTTGTGCAAAAGGTACCAGCTCATGATTCAGTTCAGAATCAAAGCTTTTAGAATCAGTGTTGGGAAAAGTTAAACTACAATTTACTTTTGATGACGTTTTTAAAAAGTTACTAAATGTGTTACTTATTTAGGAAAACTTTGTTGATTTTTAATGTAGCATTTTCAGCATTATTTGACTTAATATAAAGTATGCATATATACACACAATTGAAAGCAGAAGTTTACATGCACTCTTAAAAAAGGAACATAACCATTTTTTAAAAATGTCTGATGGTAAATGATACTAAATGTTTACTATTTTAGGTCTGTTAGGATTACCTAAATGCTTTACATTTGCTAAATGTCAGAATAATGAGAGAAAAGTTTACACTCATTTCCTTGTTATTTTTTAGCTTTGCTTTTAAACTGTATGACTTTGGTCAGATGTTTTGGGTCTCCTTCCACAAGCTTCTCACAATAGTTTGCAGGAATTTTGGCCCATTCCTCCTGACAGAATTGGTGTAGCTGAGTCAGCTTTGTAGGCTGTCTCGCTCGCACAAGCATTTTCAACTCTGCCCACAAATGTTCTATAGGATTGAGATCAGGGCTTTGTGATGGCCACTCCAAAACATTCACTCTGTTGTCCTTCAAGCACATTTGAACTAATTTCTCAGTGTGCTTAGGGTCATGATCAGTTTTGAGGACCATTTGTGGCCAAGTTGTAATTTCCTGGCTGATGTCTTGAGATGCTGCTTCAGTATTTCTCCATAATGTTCTTTCTTCATGATGCCATCTATGCTGTGAAGTGGACCAGTCCCTCCTGCAGCAAAACAGCCCCACAACATGATGCTGCCGCCCCCATACTGCACAGTTGGGATGGTGTTCTAGGCTTGTTCCCCTTTGTCCTCCAAATGTAACGCTGGTCATTATGGCCGAAAAGTTCAATCATAGCTCCATCAGAGCACAGGACATGTCTCCAAACATCACTCTTTTTCCCAGTGTTATTTAGCTAATTGTAATCTGGCTTTGTTGTTGATTCTGGCTTGTTGATTTTCCCATGTTTTCACACAGTAAGCAGTCGGTTTGAGCTTTTCCTTCAATACTATTCTACAGTTGTGCCTTACATTAACTCAAATGTTGTCAATCAGCCAATCAGAAACTTCCAAAACCTCGACATCATCATCTGAGCTTTATCAGAGGCAGAATAATCTTATTGTGTGTAAACTTGACTTTTAACAAGAGTTATAACATTTTCTCTAACAGTCTCTCTCATTATTCTGCTATTAAGCAGAACAGAAACATGTGATAATCCTGACTTACCTGAAAGAGAAACAATTTAGTTCAGACTTTTCTTTAAATGGTTATATGCCCTCATATACAGTGCATTTAAACTTCTGCTTTCAACTGTACACACACAGTTGAAGTCAGAATAGTTAGCCCCACTGAATTAGTCACAGGTCGTTATGTATCTCGGTTTTGGCATCACGGTTTGGTACGGTACATCAGGAATAATAACAAATCTCCAGCGCTTACCTTTTCTGTTTATTGTGATCAGGCAGAAGTGTTTCATCACATTCAGCTACCGAGCTGAAGAGCTTCTTGTGATGCAAAAACACAAATTGAATGCAATAATTAGAATAAAACTTTATGATCCGGAAGCTAATTAGGAATTGAATCTCAGCCCTCTCCTAAAACAAAGTGAAAGCAATAATTATGTATTAAAAGTAAAGTTCTGTCATTGTTTGTGGATGTGCTTAACCGTTGTACACGAGTTTAGAAGCCGTGCGAAGATAATTCAACGTTCACCCACAGCAGCACTTATTTGTCCCACATACTGTCAGTTTCAGAGAAGTAGACCAATCAGAAGAGCTCTGAGGTGGGACTAGTGCTGCGTGCTTCTGTTTATGTGTAGCAAGTTGTTGTGATACTGGAAAAATAGCCTGAGCACTGATGTGTCGCGTTTTCCGACAGCAAAGCACATTCTTTGTGAATGCACTCTGTATTCATCGCAAGGGCATGTGAACCAAACCGTGAGCATTGTACCGTGACTGTTCGGGACGAATGCATGTACTCTTACAGCCCTAATGCTTTATTATATGCTGCACTATATGCAACAACATCAGTCTGGGCAGCTGCAAACCACATTTTAAAGAGCAACGGGCTGGATGCGAACATTGGAACATCACTCGTTCAGTGAAAAATATTAAGTGCATGTGTTGTTGTAATTACAACTTTGCTGTATTAATATGTGATGCCAGCACTGTTGTTGTGTTTCAGAGTATGGGAACACAAGAAGACGATGTCGGCAGCAAGACGTCGAGCTACTCTTGAGGCCGTTTCTCCACAGAACCGTCCTCATCCCAAAGCTGGAAACCAGAATCAGTTCAATACGGACTCTATTGGAGGAAAACAAAAACAAATGTAATGCGTGGAATGACCTGCGTTTGGTTCTGTCACAGTGCACCCTAAAACAAGAACTCATCTTTTTTTGTCAGTGTTTATTTATCTATGCTTGGTCAACACGCCACTGCATCATTTACGGTCATACAAATAAAGATACCGGACTACTTTGTTCAAGAGTTGTCGAAATTACATATGGATGCTTGTCTTTATTGCAGCACCACATCATGAAACTATATTCTTACACTATGAGGTTGTAGAATGCTTGATTCTGATTGGCTGTTATTATACAGTTATTATACAGTTTCAGTTAACCTACCTTAAAGAAGACCTGTTGCTAGCCATTAGCTCGCTCCTGTCAGGAAGGCAATTCCAACCGCGCGAAAATGTAATGGGCTAACCTGTGACCTCAATCAAGATGACCAATAGAATAAGGTGTTTCATAAGATCCCGCCCACTGAGCTGCAGTTTTCAACTCGCAAAACTTTTCAACTCAAAAGCAAAGATTTTAGATCCGCAAAAATGAAACAAAACCGAAAGCAAAATGAATGAGCACACAATGAATTAATCTGGTGGTAACTGCATAAAATGGCAATAGTTTATTTTTTTGCAGTGTGATTTTTTTTTAAATAAACGTTTTTTATTATTTGAAATCTTTGATTTTTTAATTACATTGTACCTAGTTTTGGTCAAAAACTTCTTATGTTTGTTTGAATAATAAAGACACAAAATTAACCCTGGCATTCATGGGTTCAAAACTTTTCAACTCACAAGCAAAACATTTCAACCTGCAAGCAAAGATTCTAAATGTGCAATAAAAGACAGCAGAAAAGAGAGCAAAATTAATGAGTGTGCAATGAAAATTGTGGTAACTGCATAATAGGACAATTGTTTATTTTTTGCAATCCAAAATATTTTATTATCATTGACATAAGTTTTTTAATTAAACATGTTTTTTATTTGAAATCTTTAATTTTTTAATTACTACAT
>NC_141032.1:1680000-1695000 GCF_052040795.2 Danio rerio
CCAATCGCGTTCCAGAATTCTCAAAAGGCGGCGGGACTTTAACGGAAATGGCACGCGCGGAAGCCAATGGGAGCCGCGCGCTACAAGCCAACAACCAATCAGCGATTAATATCGCAAGGATTGCGTCGCCCACGGTGCTCTGTTGAATTCCTTTGCCGTCCATTAAAACAGCCGACTTGGAAAATACAATATCAAAAGTGTGGTCGGTTTTACTGTGGTTAATTATCGCTAATGATGACATATCTGCGGATGTCCGACAAGCGCTCTCCGCATGCGTAACGCACGCGTCTTCGACCCTGTCGCGGCTCGCTGCATTGCCTGACGAAAAAACGGAACAATTGCTGGATAATTCTCCTCGTGACTTCAGTTATTTCGTCGCTGAAAGCCGCAGGAACTCGAATGTGTTTTCTGTCATGAGTCCGGCCGGGTGCTCCCATGTGAACGGCTTCAAAGTGGACAACTGGAAGCAGAATCTGCGGGTCATCTACCAGTGCTTTGTGTGGAGCGGATCTGCCGAAACCAGGAAACGCAAGGTAAATAACACACATCAGAGCCCGGTGCTGCAGTGTATCGGCCCAGCCTTCAATCTGCAGCCCTCCCGACGGATATAGGACGTGTAAACAGCGATGTTAGTGTGATTTATTTACACCCAGTGATCTGCTTTCACGTCCATCCCTATGTGGATGCGTTTGCTGGCCTGCGCAGACTCCTCATTCAATACCTCATAGGGCTGGACGTGGAGATGCTGCTTCGCTTTTCCAAGCGGATTGTAGTCGATTTTACTTCATTTGCAGGATAATTCAGCGTCACACATGCTCTGGGTCTCAATGAGACGCTTTCTGATGCTAAACGACTCGCACTGGGCCTAACGTTAAAATCGTTTGGGTGCACCAGTAGCTAGAGGTTTCTGTTTTATACTCATCATCACCCATTTTGTGTGGGGTTTTATGTTGTGTGTTCAGTGTCTTACGAAGCATCACATTTTAACACATCCTTTATTACATCCCTGGTGGTTTCGATCATATCGATTCGCTCTTTTGAGTCGGATCTTTTCGGTGAGTCGTCTGAGCCGGTGTGAAGGATCCGAATCATTTGACTACAACATTTATATTTGTTTATCAGTCTCTTAACTACTTATTTAGTACATAACTAATCTCACTCTCATATCCAGGGTTATGAAATCACTTAAGAAAGTTAATCCTAATGATTTGAGTAAATCTCAACAAACTGAGCCTGACGAATATATGAAATTACAACAGATTATGCGTATAAATAACACTGCATGCTAATCAATAGAGTGCAGCATCCATGGTAGAAGTCTCTTCTTCTGCTGAAGCCACAACCCTCAGATTTCTTTACATATTCAGATGTGCAACACCTGGTAAAGAACTACATTACCCACAATTCTGAAAGAATCTCCACCAATCAGAAACTAGAAACAAGTAATTGTACTTTAAAACCCATTTGCTACGTCCATTCCTACTAAATCATATGTGAAAAACAATACATGAGCAGAGTAACATGTTCAAATTCATACTATTCATAAAATAGTACCTGTTTCACTTATATATGTATATATATATGTGTATGTATGTATGTAATTGACACTTTAATGTATTGTAAGGCCACAAGAAAGTGTTATTAATGAAAATGCAGCAATACAGTTAACCCTATTAGGCCAAGATGAGATCACATGGCAGGTTTTGTGCATCAAAATTTCATACTTCACATATTCATACACCTTTAACAGTACTTTTCAATTCAAACAAAGCAGAGTATTACCTTTAGGACGCGCCATTTAGCTTCCTACAGCATCAATAAATCACGTTTGCGTTTAACGTGTGCATATAATCATAATTTAATTATCACAATTAGTTGCCTACTGAAGCATCTCTATTTTAATAATGCATCCATAATGAAATCTGATTCTTTCAGTGAATCATTTGAGCAGGTCTGAATGATTCATTCACAAACCACACCGAATCATTTTAACTCATAGCCCCTTAATAACAGCTTATTTTTCAACCAATAACAAATCACCTGGATAAATGCTAAGACATTAACACATGAAGCTAAAATAAATGCTCTCATGACTAAAACTACATGCATCATTATGAATATTCACATTTAGCATCCAAATTCCTGCTGAAATAATACACTACCTATTATTTTGTGAAAATCTTCACCAATCAGAGATTAAAACACACACAAAAAGGACCTTGTTAATGCTATGAAGCCCTGGGAATGCTCAGTGGACTCAATCTGCATGAACATTTGTGTAAGAATAGCCAATTAATTATTAATAAATATAGTTTCTCAGACGTTTCAAATCAATATCTAATATACATATTCAGTCTCAATCTTTTCATAAGATGTCCATAATGTGCATCATCCTATAGCTGGTTGGTTCATGAAGGAAAAAACTGCTTTATGTTACCACCCTGGATCATTTAGACAACACCAAACACCAAAAAGGTACCATTACTTGGACACTGAAGTTGGCCTGATGCTGATCTTCATTTCCAAACGAAATGCAACGTCCCCATGACTTTAGGGTACAATGTCAATTTGGCGTCTTGTTGACGTCTTGTGCCTGCTTGGTGTTTAAGGCCATTTTGGTCATCATACGGTAATCTACTTATCAGTGCTTCTAAACAGTCTCTGGGCCAATGCTTGTTTAGATTTTAGACATCTCCTTGGACTTTTTCAATGCTTCCAAACTGTTTGCTGCAATTATAAATCACTCATCAGGGCTCAACAATAAGGACTGCCCGGTGGCCCGGGGCCAGCGTGAAAGACACTCGGGACAGTGGACAGGATTGTTACTGGCCCCTATCGGCCAGTAACGATGAGCACGTTTTTTTGTAACCTAGTAACAACCAGTACAGCGAAAAGATGGCAACATGGCGGCAAAATTAAACAATGAGGCTAAAAGAAAATGTCTCTTTAAAGTCTTCGAAGCAGACAATTACATGGGTACAAAATTAAGAAACTAAAAAAAAAAAAAAAAAATTATTTTTTTATAAAAATAATTTAGAATTGCATTAAAATACCAGCACATTTTTCATACGGCTCTTTCATTTGCATAAAATCTTCAATTCTGCTCGTTATACATTTATTAACTTATTTAAAATGTTGAAATTCTAGATTTACAGGCATAATTTTGCCACTATTTAAAATATGTGGCTAAGAAATAGCTATTAACTTTTTAGTTCTTTGGTGGGGCCAGTGAAAATTTTGGCAGGGCAAGTAAAAATCTCCAACCAATAGCCCGATCGGACCCAAGAAAAAATCCTTAGCGTTCAACCCTGCTCATGTCTTGAGGTTGTTCAGTATGATGCGATTTACCTTCTACGTGTGATCTGATTGGACAGAAATCCCAGGACTGATTATTCTAATCCTCATAGACAAGAAAAAACAAAGTAGTAACTGCAGGTTGAAGGAAAGTAGTGGAGTAAATCACCGACCCTAGCACTTTTGGCCCGCACCCGGGTTCGTTTGACGTCATAATACGGTACGTTTAGCTAGTATGAACGTGTCTTCTGTACTCGGGTGAGAACCCGTAAACCGTACCCGAGTCCGCCTGAAAGAGGTGGTCTGGGGTACGGTTCATGTGAATTCTGGTACGGTTCACTTCTGATGTGAATGCAATCGTACCAAATTACGGAAGTGAACCGCCAACTGTACAACAAACTATCGTTTTCATAACGTTCGTTTGTGTTTGTGTGTTCTGAATGTTTAGAATGTTTGCGGCAGATGGACGCGAGTTGCTTTCTGTATGTCCAAAATCAAAAGCTTCAGTAAAAGCAGAATGACCGCGATGTGCGGACGTCTTTCCATTTCGGCGCTTGCTTTTGTGACCGTCACCTAGCAACTGGCGTAAACAAAACAGCAGCTCGATGACGCAAGCGTACCGGGGCTCAGAAGGAAAAAAGACAGTGTGAACACAGCAACCGAGGAGGTGGCAGGGGGAGACAATCGAACTTGGGTACGGTCCAGGCAAATGAACCAAGTGTGAAAGCACCCTTAGACACCGACCATGATGTTGCACTGAACTGCTGATTCATCTTCTGAATCGCTTCACTGAACAAAGTGTTTAAAAGTACAGATTCACACACAAAAATACCTTGTTAATGTCATGAAGCTCTGAGAATGCTCAATCTGCATGAACTTTTGTGTAAGAATAGCCAATTAATTATTAATATATACCGTTTCCGAGATGTTTCAAATCAATATATGTTTCATACAGTATTTCAGGCCTTGTAGTTTATCCGTTCAGTCTCAGTCATCTTCATAATGTGCATCATCTCATAGCTGGCTGGTTCATGAAGGAAAAACTGCTTTATGTTACCACCCTGGATCATTTAGACCAGAGGTTCTCAAAGTGGGGGTCGGGACCCCCCGAGGGGTCGCGGGACAATGAAGGGGGTTGCCTGGTGATTTTCAAAAATCAATAAATTTTTATTAAACCTTAAGACTTACTGTATTTTATCAATAACCTACTGATGAGAGAAAATAGTCGTTTATAGTTACTATAAACTATATAGTTACTATAGTAGCTTATAATTACTAGTTCTATTGGATTGTGACTTCTCGGGTAATTACATTATACTAAAGACAAAGCAATACTGTCAGATGCAGCAGATTTTGTAACACCAGGTTAAACTTTCTAGCCCATATACAGCACTGACATACATAAAAAAAAAAAACAAAGAATGGACTTGGGCCTATTGGTGTGTGTGCGTCATTGCATACAAGGTTTCTGTATTTATAACCACCACCTCAGAGAATATTGGGGGTCACGAGTCACTGGCATTCTCATTTTGGGGGTCGCGGGCTGAAAAGATTGGGAACCCCTGATTTAGACAACACCAAACACCAAATGGATCATTTAGACAACAAACCATGATGTTGCACTGAACTGCTGATTCATCTTCTGAATCGCTTCACTGAACAAAGTGTTCAAAAGTACAGATTCGCAGCCATGAGTCAGACGTTGTGGTGGTGATGACCACACGGCATGGCAGCTTAATAACTAACTATCCTCACCTAAGTCATCTCCATCTGAAAAACAAAAGGTTATTGCGAAATGTGAATTATGATTCATTCAAATCAAATGCCACCCTTTAGAAGATGCACTTTTTTTCTTCCACCCTCACAAGGCTAGCCAGATTAACATGTCAAACCTTAATTGATAACATTATATTTCTAAGGATGAATGTTTGATAGTAGGTCGTTGATTAATATAGGGTGAATGGCGTCATGTTGCCTCGAGTTGCATCTGGTTCGCTCAGGATTGCATGACTCATCGTCACTATTGAGGTCAAGTCAACTGGGTTTTATGAAGGATAATGTTGTCGTATTGTGTTTTTGTTGTAAACCAGCCACATCAGTGTCTCCCTCTGTGCATTAACATCCTTCTCAAGGGCCAGTTTCCTGGAGATTTTGAGTATGCCTGACATGAAAGGCTTGTTATTCCATATTGCGACAACATTTGTAGACATAATTGTGATTGTTCTGTACACTCCATATCCATTACACTCGGAAAGCTACATCTTTATGAAGCTCTCTGTACTGATTTGGCTTGAATTACTCCACGTCTGATCCATTAGACACACCCGTTATTCTCAGCCTTAGTATGCTGTTTATTTAAAGGGGTAGTTCCCTAAAAAAATGAAGATTTACTCAGTATTAAGGGGAGGTTGTTACTAGGGATGCTCATTTCGGTTAATTTTGCTAACCGACAACCGCCGCTCATTAATCGGTTATTTACGGTTAGCTGGTGAGATTACTATTAATTTTATATTAAACAAATTGACGTGTCTATTTTGTGTCCGACACATTAAATATTGCATTTTAAAATACTGATTTATTTTTATATGCTAGCATATTAATAATAGAACAGAACAACAGCATCTTCACTCACCTGCAGTGTTTAGCACAGAAGAAAATAATAAATAAAATGAATAAAATAAATAGGACTGCCCTAAATTATTTTCACTTAAATAATTAATTTATATTACAAAACGAAAATACTGACTGATTATTTTTAATAACCGGCATAAGCTGTTTTATTCCAATCATATGTTTTTTTCTTCCATCAAATAAAAACAGCTGACTTCCTGAAATTGCCCGCTCCACAGAAAATATGCATTTATTTAATGCCCCGCTTGTATTATTATAATCACAAAACCTTTTACATTTTTAATAGAAATCATTATTTTAAAGATTATGTTGCTATGGTTTCCTCTCTCTCCCTTGCGGTTAAGTGCGCACGCTGCGTGATGAAAAGACAACAACACGTGCGCATATGTTGACTTTTTGTCAACAGTTTTGTTGTTTAAATATGATATTGCATTAATGTGCATACATGCTTTATAAGCTGTAAAATAAAAGGTAAAGCCTATTTGTTGCGTTTATGACGCAGATCCAGGTCAACATCAGCCGAAATGGCATCAGGGCCAAAAAGGCGCACCTCACTGCCTTTATGTTGACAAGGAAAAGAGAAGGGAAGAAGCGCGGTCCTCTTATGAAACGACTGAGTCAGCTGGGTATCGATTGTGCAAAAGTGTTGCTGTCTGTGTTGTTACAATTGTAATATTTAATACTATTGTGATATTCAAGATTTGTACATTCATACAGCTCTGGATAACTTAAAACAGCGATTAGACCTTCAGAGCGGTGTTAATGCGTCCTGAAGTAAAGCGAAACGGCTATAAACTCCAGCAAGATAGAGTGATTATATGCAGAGCCATATACCTTTATCTATAAATAAAGTATATCAATAGAAACTGTGTTCATCTAAACTAAACGCTTTGTTGTGTTTGCTGGCCTCACGCATCGAGCACCTGCCAGTCAGTCAGTCAGCACGTAACGCCAAAGGGTTAAACAGATAGCGCACAGCAGTATACGGTTACAAAAAAGTTTGCGCTGTTATAATTCACTTACCTTTTAATACGTTTCGGTGCGATTTATAATCCACTATTAAAAACAACAACAATGACTGAATGTTTTGAAAGGGTAATGTAGCCGTGGCGGGATGCATTTTGGTCCCCGCCATTGAAGAATGAATGTAGCGGAAACCAAGCTCTTTAAAAGTTCTCTGTAGTTGTCTTGACAACACAAACTGCTGCTCTGGGATGAGCCGCGTGCAAAAGATGCTCCTCTTAACGCAAAGGCGCATTCAATCGGCCTCTTATGCAGCCAAACTAAAAATATATAAAATAATAATTTTAATCGTGTAACTGATAGCATTAATCGGTTACAAACGCACCCTTTCGGTTAACGGTTATTCGATTATTTTGAGCATCCCTAGTTGTACCAAGCATAATAACCGTTAAGGTAATAATAAAGATGGACGTCTAAATGTAAAACAACAGAAGAGTTCAGATTTTTTGTGTGTGTGAGCTCTGTCTTTACATTTAGCCGTAGGACTGCTCTCTGAAACCCTATAGCATCAGGGCCTGTGGATCTGCTAAGCACAGGTGGGAAAGGCACCAGACTCGCCTCTCATCTGTCCGGTTGTATTGCTGAAGGGACAATAGGAATATGAGGAGCTTGGTAAAGGCATTTTGCCAGCTCTGATCCAGTCGGCCACAGCCCTCTGCCGCAGAACAAGCATGTTATGTGATCAAGGACGTAGCTGGATGCGTTTTGCGCCAGTGCATAGGCCACGCTTCAGATGGCACACCCGCTAAACACCGACCCACTGCTGGATGCTAGTCATAAAAACTGCAATGGGCTCCATGCACAGCTCGTGTTTTGCAGCCAATGATAAAGCTCCACTGAAGGGTTAATGTGACTGTTTACTGTTGCTTTTTCAGCATCGATGTTGTTGTTTAATTAAAGTACAATCAGTTAAACAGATCCACTGTAAATGCTGCTCTCTGAATGTAAACACCTTATGCCTAGTTCACACTAGAGGATTTTAAGCCTGATTTGAGCCCGATTTGGAAGTTAACGAGCTCGCCGACAGATCGGGCTGTGATCGGGAAGAAATCTGCGGGTGCTCGGCGCTCGCAGCTCTTTATGTGTGAACTACTGAACAACGCATTAACGAGGCGCCGACACCTCGCAGACGGAAATCCAACATTCAGCATGCTAAATATTCCAGAGCAGTCGGCCGACTCAACCCCACGTGTGGTCAGATGTAGTGACGAGCTGCAGCCAATGAGAGAGCATATCAGCATGAGCCGCGTGCCTGTGTGTTCAGGAGCTCAGCAGAAACATCTGTGATTGGTCAGAATGGGCATCGGTGCACTCGCTTCATTCTGCGTTAGCACAGACATGAGAGTAGACTATATTAACAGTGGAACTAGAACTCTGTAACTATTAGAATTACCATACTGCTCATTCTGACCGTTCTCATATAAAACACCATATTGTCACAACATATTTACATTCAAAGCTATTATTGAGATATTAAAATTAAGCTTTGAATGTTTGGCATCATATTTAATGACACCATTACCCTAAAAATATAATATTTTTTTTGTAATACAACCTATAAATATGTAGTTAAGATACTAAAACACTTAAAGGCTTGGCTTTCATTTTTACTTTCAAACAGGAGCTATTTCACAGCACAGAATCTGCTGTTTTGTAAGATATCTGAAGTAAATTGATGTTTTTGCCATCAGAAAGTTTTGTTTATGTTAGCAGGAAGTTGCTAGGCAAGGAAATGCACACATATTTAAAGTCACAGCGAAAAGTATCAGACATGCATGCAGTCATTAAGACCAATATGGTAATTTAAGGCAGAAATGCTCAGTTCTTTACTGTTTTGTAATAAAAAAAAACAATGTCAGAAAGAAATACACTGATAGTTAGAAAGCGGCAGGGTGTTATAAATATGTTAGTTTTATTTCAAAGAGTTATAAAATTACAAAAATTGAAAACTCTCTGTGTATCTCTCCACTGGAACCTGCAGATGAGTGATTAATGCGCTGATAAATCAGCTGATGTGACGATGTTTTTAAATGCTTTCTCCAAAGCTTGAAACGCTGTCAGTGATGTCAGCAGCACACAGCCAATAGTGTTGAGCTTTTTCTGATGACTCCTCCCTCAAATTTTCATTGGCTGTGGTTTAGTAGCTTGAATGAGCTGATGGGGAATGAGTTGTTGTCAGATCATGTAGTGTGTGACCCCACCCTCTTGTGGATCATTCACGGAGTGTTGCGTAGTGTGAACACCACAGAGATTAAAAGACACAAAGTCAAGTCATGTAGTGTGAACGGCACAGCGATCTGCTGATGTTTAAAGTCCTGTAGTGTGAACTAGGCTTTAATCAAACTATTACCGTAGTGTAGGATTTTCGCCGCATAGTCTACATACACGTCTGTTTGACGCTATTCTCTGCACTTACCGAGTCTCTGCATCTACCGAGAAATGCAGAGGGGTCTAAAAAAATAATTAATCTGCACTCTTCCAGCAGTTCCTCGCATCCAATATCTCGCTTGTCATGGGGGGCATGCATGAAGTGTTCCTGAATGAAAATCGAAAATGCCAAACTGCTGTTAAAGTCGACAAACTAGGAATGCAACACCTGAAATGACATGAAACTCAGAAGCAAATGTGGACAGTGTGGTGACGCATCGACGTTAATCGATTTATGTAATTGAACATGTAAAACAAGATCATGAAAGGAACATTCTAAAAGCAACTCATGTAAACGCCTTAATCTTAATATTGAAAATCAGCGTGTGCACTTAAATAAACTCCCCTTTTCATGCAAACCCTCTTTTTACAAACTAGAAGTCACGAAAACACTTTAAAGGGTTTCATGGCCCTTTAAATGCACCAAAAATGATTGTCTATATTGAATGAGAAATGGAGACAAATATAAATACTACTAATATTACTGCATATAGATAAGGCCTGTGCTATACAGCTAGAGCACTCGGTTCAGATTACGCCATTGAACACTGTATTATTAGCTGCAGTATTTTAAGTTGACACAAGTGAGGAGTGTTTGTTGTACAGTGAGTCTGATTACATGAATTATTCTGGATGCCCCCACCCCACACCCTGTAGTTAATTCAGAGATAAGCGTATAATTGAGTTTGAGTTTTCACCACCATTCTTGTGACCTGCTATAAATACGGGACCTGTTATAGCATGTGATGAGTGCGAGAGACACCTCGAGAACCTTGTGTTGGGCTTCATTCTAGTGATCATCCTGATATTCCTGCCTCTCTGCATTGATGAATTACATTTAAGGAACAGTGTTTGCTCTGCTGGGATCATTCGTTATGTATGCACAAATGCCTGTGGGGGTTTCTCTTATGTATTGCATGTGCTTGCATTTGCGTTAACTTAGCATTGCAACTGGCCATATTTAAGACTCGTTTTCTGATCTTATCACTAAAATCACATCATGCACAGAAATGCATTTCAAACTGGTGTTGAAAATAGTGATTTTATTTATATATTTAATTACATCATGCTCAGAAATGCATTTAAAACTGGTGTCAAAAAATAGGGATTTTATTTATTTATTATTTATTTATTTAAGTGTGTATTTATTCATTTACATTATGAACAGAAATGCATTTTAAACTGATGTCAAAAATAGTGATTTTTATTTATTTATTTATTTATATTTATTTATGTGTTTTATTTATTTGTTTGTTTACATCATGCACAGAAATGCATTTCAAACTGGTGTCAAAAATAGTGATTTTATTTATTTTATATATATATATATATATATATATATATATATATATATATATATATATATATATATATATATATATATATATATATATATATATATATATATATATATGCATTTATTTATTTACATCATGCACAGAAATGCATTTCAAACTGGTGTCAAATTGTGTTATTAAAATGTTTATTTATATATTTATCTATGTATGTATTTATTTATTTAAGTGTTTATTTATTTATTTATTTACGTCATGGACAGAAATGCATTTAAACTTTACGTAAAAATAGTGTTATTTTTTTAGATATTTATTTTTTTAATATATATATATATTTTTTAATAAAAATAATAATATAAAAAACTATAATATTATTACTTCTACTATTACTAAAATATTAATAATAAAAGTAAAAAATTTTTCCATTTTATATTTTATTTTTATATTTCATATGTATAAAATGTATAAATATAATAATATTTAGATTAAAAATAGTAATAGTATTGATGTTAGTAATAATAAATGCATAAAAATATTAATATAATAAAAAAAAAAAAATATATATATATATATATAAATATATATATATATATATATATATATATAAAATAATGATAACAACATAACAAAATAAATATATTAAATTATTTGTTCACAAAACTAAGGATTTACCTTTAATTTGTCATTTTTCTGCTCGTTTTTTACTTATTCTCTTTAGAAATAAGCTTTTAAAAATGTTTTTTAAATATAACTTTAATACGCATTATTATTCAATGAGGATGGAAATTGCATTACAGCAGTAGCAAGAATAGTTTATTATTTTTACTTTAAATATTTCAGCCTGTTTTAGTACTTTAGAGTTATTAAATTAAAATAAAAGACGAAACAATTAATAATAAATAATACCGTTTTGAACTAATTATTTTACACAAACCTCTATTGAAGTCAATGAACCAAATATATTTACATTCACAGTGAAATTGGCTATGGGGTTTATTAAGATGAACTTTGCGTTAATACTTGGTTTAGATTCGGCATGACAACAGCAAACAATACATAAAGCAGATTTAATTGATTTCTTTCTGTCTATCGTTCACTAATGAACATTTCATCTCGCGTTTATTTATGCTCACAAACTCCTCAGTGTTAAAGTGCCCATTAATCTGAAGGCCAGAAAACGGCTTTTTCCTTTGAGAAATTGCACAAGCGTCATGCATGAAGAGTCGAATTAATTCACAGCTTAATTCATCTTTATTTTTATTGCGCTTCTACATTGTAGTACTCCAGCTCGTCTGCTCTGCATTTCTACAGATTCTGCATATGAAGATCTGTGCATTTCCAGCTCTCCATCAATAATTAACTCCACCACGAGCTGCGTTAGTCATATTGAAACACGAGCGCGTTTAATGCTGATGTTCACAGAGAAAGTGTGTGTCGCTTTAAATCAGAAAACGCAAGAACTCCAGCAAAGAGACTCCAGGAGGAAGATGAAGCACTGGTTTTACTGCCTCATAATTCATAGCCTTACAAATGCTTAAACTCCGCTTGTGACTTGAATACGAACCGAGATGGTTTGATCATTTTTATTCCCAGATATAGTGTGTGCGTGTGTGTTTTGGCTTTGTTTCTGATGTATTGAAGATTACATTCAAGGAGAACGCAGACTGAGAACATTAATGGACTCGCAAGCAATACAATGCGACAAACTTGTATAGCTTTTTAAAATCATAATCAATTATCCTTTAGCAACTAGTATAAGACAATTCCCTAATAAAATAAAGATTTGTATTATAAAAAAAGAACTTTTAAAAATTATTTTACTTAAAATTACCTTAGAAAATTGGCAGTTTATAAAATAATATTATATATATTTTCTGTATATATAGTGTTTTTGTCTCAGTGCAGGAAAAATCACTTTCATTTCTACTTGAAATTATCTTTTATATCTTATTTTTAATTGTATATTTAATTATTTAAGATGTATTTATCTTATACTTAGTCCTATTTGCATGGAATCTGGTAAACATCATCTTGAGAGGCACACAACTTAACCTAATGTTTATATTTAATTGATATGCAAGTCATTTTACATATACAAGTTAAGCCTGATTTATACTTCTGTGTCAGGTGACCGGCGTAACCCACGGCGAATGCAACTCTGTCGGTCTGCATTAACACTTCCGAAACGCTAGTTGGCAGTGAGGTGTAAATATTCCTCTGTGTCGAGTTTCTTCGCTTGCTTTATTGCTTTTCCTGAACACTTCCGGGATGTACAAGTGGCTCAAACTCGCTCATTTTGAGGCAGGAACCGGCGGACGTGCAACAACTTTAACTATGAGGTAAACACAAAACAAAACTTTCCATCCGGAGCTCCTTCACGGTAGTCCACACTTGTAAACAATCGCTCGCGCCATTCGCGCGGCTCTCGGCCAGACTCGTCAGCGCTACCAAGCTGACCAATCACAGAGCTTACGCTATGCGTCGTTGCGATGTGTAGCTACAATTTTTGAGAGGTGCACGTCAGTGACGGCCACGGCGAAGGGCTATGCGTCAGTGCCGTAGCATACACCGGCGTTTGACGCAGAAGTATAAATCAGCCTTTAGTCGAGTCATTGCAATTTGGTTGATTTATTAGTAATAATACTTTTAAATAGTTTTAATGTGTAATGTGGAGAAAATCTACTACTTTAAATACTAAAAATACATTTATTGAGAAGTTAATTAAATTTGTAAAAAAAAAAAAAACATCAAATTTACATCTTATGTCACTTTTTTTCTTAATAACTTAAAGTCAGGTGTACTATAATGGAATTTTATATTTAATATTGTTTTGCTGTATTATTTCTTAAAGGTGCAGTATGTAGGTTTGACACCCAGTGGTTGAACTAGGTATTGCACTCCTGGATCAAAACACGTTTTCACTCGGCTGCTCCTCTGACGAGTCTATGCAAGCACAGGTTGCCAGATTGACGTTATTGTGTCTGACTATCGAGCCTAAAGGCTGATTTAAACTGTTTTCTACCTAAAAGCAACGGCATGCGAAAGACGCAATATTTTCATAATCAAAGGAGTCCCAATCAGCACCTGAAATGTATATTTTAGAAACAGCGTCTATTTCTCACAGCTGAACAACAGAAAACTGACAATGATCATCTCAGGTACAGCTGCTTTATTCAGTGTTAAATGCTAATAATGTGAGTTTGAATAGCATTTCACATGACATTTATTGCCATACTACTGAAAGCAGCAGCAGATAGTTCAGCCCAGATCTGGAAAATAAAATAAAACGTCTAAAATTGAACTTTAGAACTGAGACTCAGTGCAAACCAACACGCATCAGTGATTCAGCATCTACATTTAATCATGTTAAAGAGGTTTAATATGTATTAAATAGATTATAAAACTCACCATTTGGCTGGAGTGCAGGGAGTGCACTATTCTGTGCTTCTGAATGGCTAAATTTACATTTCTGTTGTGTTTTGTCTGGTGCAAACAGCCAAATGGAGTGTTATTAGGACACGGGGTTACAATGTGACCTCCTCGCCTAATGTTTACACTCATAATATTAATATTGTTTGCTAATTAATAACCTCATGTGGAACTCTGAATCTGCGTCTCATTTCAGAGTCTGCTACTGTCCACCGGAGGTCACATTTTGGTCACGGACACATACTTTGAGAACCCTCATGACTGAAGGGTTTTCCACCAAGGCAACCCGGGGTGCTGAAATATAATTGGAACTTAGTATTTATTTTTTGTGTAAATACTTGAGTATTAAATAGATTTTTAGCTCTTTTACTTGTCATTTAATTTTATTATTTATCTTTTTATTTTATTATTCCTCTTTTTTTTTTTTTTTTCATGCCACTTTTTGCTTAAAAAAATAAAACTTAATAATGTGTTTTGGAATTTTAAGTTTTTTTTTTGTTTATTCTTTCTGTAAGTGCTTTGAGTCTGAGAAAAGAATGATAAATAAATATTATTATTATTTTAAATATTTTTATTATTATTATTATTATTATTTTATTATTATAATTATTATTTTAAATATGATTATTATTACTTTAAATATTATTATTTTATTATTATTATTTTAAATATTATTATTATTATTTTAAACTTTAATATTATTATTATTTTAAACATTATTATTATTATTATTATTATTTAAATATTATTATTTTTATTATTATTATTATTTTAAATATTAATATTATTATTATTATTTTAAACTTTAATATTATTATTATTTTAAACCTTATTATTTTTATTATTATTATTATTTTAAATATTATTATTAGTAGTAGTAGTATTATTTTTAAATATTATT